>NW_027462857.1:0-22075 GCF_050947455.1 Rhinoderma darwinii
AATAACTCCTGAACCGTAAGTCCTAGACGCTCGATCTTGGCGGCATTCGTCTCAGCGCCTGGCAATTAGTATAGGAGCACTGTGTTTGACTTCTCTGGATGTTTCCCAGGCGAGTTATTGACAAGTAAATCCTAGACGCTCGATCTTGGTTATTTTCGCTTTCGCGGCTGGCAGTAAAAAAACCATGTTTCTGTGAATAACTCCTGAACCGTAAGTCCTAGACGCTCGCTCTTGGCTGCATTCGATTCAGCTCGTGGCAGCCAGTCTAAAAAACACTATCTTGGACTTCTCTGCATGTTTCCCAGGCGAGAAATTGGCAGCATGTTCAGAACCATGTTTCTGTGAATAACTCCTGAACCGTAAGTCCTAGACGCTCGCTCTTGGCTGCATTCGATTCAGCTCGTGGCAGCCAGTCTAAAAAACACTATCTTGGACTTCTCTGCATGTTTCCCAGACGAGAAATTGGCAGCATGTTCAGAACCATGTTTCTGTGAATAACTCCTGAACCGTAAGTCCTAGACGCTCGATCTTGGCGGCATTCGTCTCAGCGCCTGGCAATTAGTATAGGAGCACTGTGTTTGACTTCTCTGGATGTTTCCCAGGCGAGTTATTGACAAGTAAATCCTAGACGCTCGATCTTGGTTATTTTCGCTTTCGCGGCTGGCAGTAAAAAAACCATGTTTCTGTGAATAACTCCTGAACCGTAAGTCCTAGACGCTCGCTCTTGGCTGCATTCGATTCAGCTCGTGGCAGCCAGTCTAAAAAACACTATCTTGGACTTCTCTGCATGTTTCCCAGGCGAGCAATTGGCAGCATGTTCAGAACCATGTTTCTGTGAATAACTCCTGAACCGTAAGTCCTAGACGCTCGCTCTTGGCTGCATTCGATTCAGCTCGTGGCAGCCAGTCTAAAAAACACTATCTTGGACTTCTCTGCATGTTTCCCAGGCGAGCAATTGGCAGCATGTTCAGAACCATGTTTCTGTGAATAACTCCTGAACCGTAAGTCCTAGACGCTCGATCTTGGCGGCATTCGTCTCAGCGCCTGGCAATTAGTATAGGAGCACTGTGTTTGACTTCTCTGGATGTTTCCCAGGCGAGTTATTGACAAGTAAATCCTAGACGCTCGATCTTGGTTATTTTCGCTTTCGCGGCTGGCAGTAAAAAAACCATGTTTCTGTGAATAACTCCTGAACCGTAAGTCCTAGACGCTCGCTCTTGGCTGCATTCGATTCAGCTCGTGGCAGCCAGTCTAAAAAACACTATCTTGGACTTCTCTGCATGTTTCCCAGGCGAGCAATTGGCAGCATGTTCAGAACCATGTTTCTGTGAATAACTCCTGAACCGTAAGTCCTAGACGCTCGCTCTTGGCTGCATTCGATTCAGCTCGTGGCAGCCAGTCTAAAAAACACTATCTTGGACTTCTCTGCATGTTTCCCAGGCGAGAAATTGGCAGCATGTTCAGAACCATGTTTCTGTGAATAACTCCTGAACCGTAAGTCCTAGACGCTCGCTCTTGGCTGCATTCGATTCAGCTCGTGGCAGCCAGTCTAAAAAACACTATCTTGGACTTCTCTGCATGTTTCCCAGGCGAGAAATTGGCAGCATGTTCAGAACCATGTTTCTGTGAATAACTCCTGAACCGTAAGTCCTAGACGCTCGATCTTGGCGGCATTCGTCTCAGCGCCTGGCAATTAGTATAGGAGCACTGTGTTTGACTTCTCTGGATGTTTCCCAGGCGAGTTATTGACAAGTAAATCCTAGACGCTCGATCTTGGTTATTTTCGCTTTCGCGGCTGGCAGTAAAAGAACCATGTTTCTGTGAATAACTCCTGAACCGTAAGTCCTAGACGCTCGCTCTTGGCTGCATTCGATTCAGCTCGTGGCAGCCAGTCTAAAAAACACTATCTTGGACTTCTCTGCATGTTTCCCAGGCGAGCAATTGGCAGCATGTTCAGAACCATGTTTCTGTGAATAACTCCTGAACCGTAAGTCCTAGACGCTCGCTCTTGGCTGCATTCGATTCAGCTCGTGGCAGCCAGTCTAAAAAACACTATCTTGGACTTCTCTGCATGTTTCCCAGGCGAGCAATTGGCAGCATGTTCAGAACCATGTTTCTGTGAATAACTCCTGAACCGTAAGTCCTAGACGCTCGATCTTGGCGGCATTCGTCTCAGCGCCTGGCAATTAGTATAGGAGCACTGTGTTTGACTTCTCTGGATGTTTCCCAGGCGAGTTATTGACAAGTAAATCCTAGACGCTCGATCTTGGTTATTTTCGCTTTCGCGGCTGGCAGTAAAAAAACCATGTTTCTGTGAATAACTCCTGAACCGTAAGTCCTAGACGCTCGCTCTTGGCTGCATTCGATTCAGCTCGTGGCAGCCAGTCTAAAAAACACTATCTTGGACTTCTCTGCATGTTTCCCAGGCGAGCAATTGGCAGCATGTTCAGAACCATGTTTCTGTGAATAACTCCTGAACCGTAAGTCCTAGACGCTCGCTCTTGGCTGCATTCGATTCAGCTCGTGGCAGCCAGTCTAAAAAACACTATCTTGGACTTCTCTGCATGTTTCCCAGGCGAGAAATTGGCAGCATGTTCAGAACCATGTTTCTGTGAATAACTCCTGAACCGTAAGTCCTAGACGCTCGCTCTTGGCTGCATTCGATTCAGCTCGTGGCAGCCAGTCTAAAAAACACTATCTTGGACTTCTCTGCATGTTTCCCAGGCGAGCAATTGGCAGCATGTTCAGAACCATGTTTCTGTGAATAACTCCTGAACCGTAAGTCCTAGACGCTCGCTCTTGGCTGCATTCGATTCAGCTCGTGGCAGCCAGTCTAAAAAACACTATCTTGGACTTCTCTGCATGTTTCCCAGGCGAGCAATTGGCAGCATGTTCAGAACCATGTTTCTGTGAATAACTCCTGAACCGTAAGTCCTAGACGCTCGCTCTTGGCTGCATTCGATTCAGCTCGTGGCAGCCAGTCTAAAAAACACTATCTTGGACTTCTCTGCATGTTCCTAAGGCAAATGTTTCTAAAGCTAATTCTTGAACCGTAAGTCCTAGACGCTCGATCTTGGCGGCATTCGTCTCAGCGCCAGGCAATTAGTATAGGAGCACTGTGTTTGACTTCTCTGGATGTTTCCCAGGCGAGTTATTGACAAGTAAATCCTAGACGCTCGATCTTGGTTATTTTCGCTTTCGCGGCTGGCAGTAAAAGAACCATGTTTCTGTGAATAACTCCTGAACCGTAAGTCCTAGACGCTCGCTCTTGGCTGCATTCGATTCAGCTCGTGGCAGCCAGTCTAAAAAACACTATCTTGGACTTCTCTGCATGTTTCCCAGGCGAGCAATTGGCAGCATGTTCAGAACCATGTTTCTGTGAATAACTCCTGAACCGTAAGTCCTAGACGCTCGCTCTTGGCTGCATTCGATTCAGCTCGTGGCAGCCAGTCTAAAAAACTCTATCTTGGACTTCTCTGCATGTTTCCCAGGCGAGCAATTGGCAGCATGTTCAGAACCATGTTTCTGTGAATAACTCCTGAACCGTAAGTCCTAGACGCTCGCTCTTGGCTGCATTCGATTCAGCTCGTGGCAGCCAGTCTAAAAAACACTATCTTGGACTTCTCTGCATGTTCCTAAGGCAAATGTTTCTAAAGCTAATTCTTGAACCGTAAGTCCTAGACGCTCGATCTTGGCGGCATTCGTCTCAGCGCCACGCAATTAGTATAGGAGCACTGTGTTTGACTTCTCTGGATGTTTCCCAGGCGAGTTATTGACAAGTAAATCCTAGACGCTCGATCTTGGTTATTTTCGCTTTCGCGGCTGGCAGTAAAAGAACCATGTTTCTGTGAATAACTCCTGAACCGTAAGTCCTAGACGCTCGCTCTTGGCTGCATTCGATTCAGCTCGTGGCAGCCAGTCTAAAAAACACTATCTTGGACTTCTCTGCATGTTTCCCAGGCGAGAAATTGGCAGCATGTTCAGAACCATGTTTCTGTGAATAACTCCTGAACCGTAAGTCCTAGACGCTCGCTCTTGGCTGCATTCGATTCAGCTCGTGGCAGCCAGTCTAAAAAACACTATCTCGGACTTCTCTGCATGTTTCCCAGGCGAGCAATTGGCAGCATGTTCAGAACCATATTTCTGTGAATAACTCCTGAACCGTAAGTCCTAGACGCTCGCTCTTGGCTGCATTCGATTCAGCTCGTGGCAGCCAGTCTAAAAAACACTATCTTGGACTTCTCTGCATGTTTCCCAGGCGAGAAATTGGCAGCATGTTCAGAACCATGTTTCTGTGAATAACTCCTGAACCGTAAGTCCTAGACGCTCGATCTTGGCGGCATTCGTCTCAGCGCCTGGCAATTAGTATAGGAGCACTGTGTTTGACTTCTCTGGATGTTTCCCAGGCGAGTTATTGACAAGTAAATCCTAGACGCTCGATCTTGGTTATTTTCGCTTTCGCGGCTGGCAGTAAAAGAACCATGTTTCTGTGAATAACTCCTGAACCGTAAGTCCTAGACGCTCGCTCTTGGCTGCATTCGATTCAGCTCGTGGCAGCCAGTCTAAAAAACACTATCTTGGACTTCTCTGCATGTTTCCCAGGCGAGCAATTGGCAGCATGTTCAGAACCATGTTTCTGTGAATAACTCCTGAACCGTAAGTCCTAGACGCTCGCTCTTGGCTGCATTCGATTCAGCTCGTGGCAGCCAGTCTAAAAAACACTATCTTGGACTTCTCTGCATGTTTCCCAGGCGAGAAATTGGCAGCATGTTCAGAACCATGTTTCTGTGAATAACTCCTGAACCGTAAGTCCTAGACGCTCGCTCTTGGCTGCATTCGATTCAGCTCGTGGCAGCCAGTCTAAAAAACACTATCTCGGACTTCTCTGCATGTTTCCCAGGCGAGCAATTGGCAGCATGTTCAGAACCATATTTCTGTGAATAACTCCTGAACCGTAAGTCCTAGACGCTCGCTCTTGGCTGCATTCGATTCAGCTCGTGGCAGCCAGTCTAAAAAACACTATCTTGGACTTCTCTGCATGTTTCCCAGGCGAGAAATTGGCAGCATGTTCAGAACCATGTTTCTGTGAATAACTCCTGAACCGTAAGTCCTAGACGCTCGATCTTGGCGGCATTCGTCTCAGCGCCTGGCAATTAGTATAGGAGCACTGTGTTTGACTTCTCTGGATGTTTCCCAGGCGAGTTATTGACAAGTAAATCCTAGACGCTCGATCTTGGTTATTTTCGCTTTCGCGGCTGGCAGTAAAAGAACCATGTTTCTGTGAATAACTCCTGAACCGTAAGTCCTAGACGCTCGCTCTTGGCTGCATTCGATTCAGCTCGTGGCAGCCAGTCTAAAAAACACTATCTTGGACTTCTCTGCATGTTTCCCAGGCGAGCAATTGGCAGCATGTTCAGAACCATGTTTCTGTGAATAACTCCTGAACCGTAAGTCCTAGACGCTCGCTCTTGGCTGCATTCGATTCAGCTCGTGGCAGCCAGTCTAAAAAACACTATCTTGGACTTCTCTGCATGTTTCCCAGGCGAGAAATTGGCAGCATGTTCAGAACCATGTTTCTGTGAATAACTCCTGAACCGTAAGTCCTAGACGCTCGCTCTTGGCTGCATTCGATTCAGCTCGTGGCAGCCAGTCTAAAAAACACTATCTTGGACTTCTCTGCATGTTTCCCAGACGAGAAATTGGCAGCATGTTCAGAACCATGTTTCTGTGAATAACTCCTGAACCGTAAGTCCTAGACGCTCGATCTTGGCGGCATTCGTCTCAGCGCCTGGCAATTAGTATAGGAGCACTGTGTTTGACTTCTCTGGATGTTTCCCAGGCGAGTTATTGACAAGTAAATCCTAGACGCTCGATCTTGGTTATTTTCGCTTTCGCGGCTGGCAGTAAAAAAACCATGTTTCTGTGAATAACTCCTGAACCGTAAGTCCTAGACGCTCGCTCTTGGCTGCATTCGATTCAGCTCGTGGCAGCCAGTCTAAAAAACACTATCTTGGACTTCTCTGCATGTTTCCCAGGCGAGAAATTGGCAGCATGTTCAGAACCATGTTTCTGTGAATAACTCCTGAACCGTAAGTCCTAGACGCTCGCTCTTGGCTGCATTCGATTCAGCTCGTGGCAGCCAGTCTAAAAAACACTATCTTGGACTTCTCTGCATGTTTCCCAGACGAGAAATTGGCAGCATGTTCAGAACCATGTTTCTGTGAATAACTCCTGAACCGTAAGTCCTAGACGCTCGATCTTGGCGGCATTCGTCTCAGCGCCTGGCAATTAGTATAGGAGCACTGTGTTTGACTTCTCTGGATGTTTCCCAGGCGAGTTATTGACAAGTAAATCCTAGACGCTCGATCTTGGTTATTTTCGCTTTCGCGGCTGGCAGTAAAAAAACCATGTTTCTGTGAATAACTCCTGAACCGTAAGTCCTAGACGCTCGCTCTTGGCTGCATTCGATTCAGCTCGTGGCAGCCAGTCTAAAAAACACTATCTTGGACTTCTCTGCATGTTTCCCAGGCGAGCAATTGGCAGCATGTTCAGAACCATATTTCTGTGAATAACTCCTGAACCGTAAGTCCTAGACGCTCGCTCTTGGCTGCATTCGATTCAGCTCGTGGCAGCCAGTCTAAAAAATACTATCTTGGACTTCTCTGCATGTTTCCCAGGCGAGCAATTGGCAGCATGTTCAGAACCATGTTTCTGTGAATAACTCCTGAACCGTAAGTCCTAGACGCTCGATCTTGGCGGCATTCGTCTCAGCGCCTGGCAATTAGTATAGGAGCACTGTGTTTGACTTCTCTGGATGTTTCCCAGGCGAGTTATTGACAAGTAAATCCTAGACGCTCGATCTTGGTTATTTTCGCTTTCGCGGCTGGCAGTAAAAGAACCATGTTTCTGTGAATAACTCCTGAACCGTAAGTCCTAGACGCTCGCTCTTGGCTGCATTCGATTCAGCTCGTGGCAGCCAGTCTAAAAAACACTATCTTGGACTTCTCTGCATGTTTCCCAGGCGAGCAATTGGCAGCATGTTCAGAACCATGTTTCTGTGAATAACTCCTGAACCGTAAGTCCTAGACGCTCGCTCTTGGCTGCATTCGATTCAGCTCGTGGCAGCCAGTCTAAAAAACACTATCTTGGACTTCTCTGCATGTTTCCCAGGCGAGAAATTGGCAGCATGTTCAGAACCATGTTTCTGTGAATAACTCCTGAACCGTAAGTCCTAGACGCTCGCTCTTGGCTGCATTCGATTCAGCTCGTGGCAGCCAGTCTAAAAAACACTATCTTGGACTTCTCTGCATGTTTCCCAGACGAGAAATTGGCAGCATGTTCAGAACCATGTTTCTGTGAATAACTCCTGAACCGTAAGTCCTAGACGCTCGATCTTGGCGGCATTCGTCTCAGCGCCTGGCAATTAGTATAGGAGCACTGTGTTTGACTTCTCTGGATGTTTCCCAGGCGAGTTATTGACAAGTAAATCCTAGACGCTCGATCTTGGTTATTTTCGCTTTCGCGGCTGGCAGTAAAAAAACCATGTTTCTGTGAATAACTCCTGAACCGTAAGTCCTAGACGCTCGCTCTTGGCTGCATTCGATTCAGCTCGTGGCAGCCAGTCTAAAAAACACTATCTTGGACTTCTCTGCATGTTTCCCAGGCGAGCAATTGGCAGCATGTTCAGAACCATGTTTCTGTGAATAACTCCTGAACCGTAAGTCCTAGACGCTCGCTCTTGGCTGCATTCGATTCAGCTCGTGGCAGCCAGTCTAAAAAATACTATCTTGGACTTCTCTGCATGTTTCCCAGGCGAGCAATTGGCAGCATGTTCAGAACCATGTTTCTGTGAATAACTCCTGAACCGTAAGTCCTAGACGCTCGATCTTGGCGGCATTCGTCTCAGCGCCTGGCAATTAGTATAGGAGCACTGTGTTTGACTTCTCTGGATGTTTCCCAGGCGAGTTATTGACAAGTAAATCCTAGACGCTCGATCTTGGTTATTTTCGCTTTCGCGGCTGGCAGTAAAAAAACCATGTTTCTGTGAATAACTCCTGAACCGTAAGTCCTAGACGCTCGCTCTTGGCTGCATTCGATTCAGCTCGTGGCAGCCAGTCTAAAAAACACTATCTTGGACTTCTCTGCATGTTTCCCAGGCGAGAAATTGGCAGCATGTTCAGAACCATGTTTCTGTGAATAACTCCTGAACCGTAAGTCCTAGACGCTCGCTCTTGGCTGCATTCGATTCAGCTCGTGGCAGCCAGTCTAAAAAACACTATCTTGGACTTCTCTGCATGTTTCCCAGACGAGAAATTGGCAGCATGTTCAGAACCATGTTTCTGTGAATAACTCCTGAACCGTAAGTCCTAGACGCTCGATCTTGGCGGCATTCGTCTCAGCGCCTGGCAATTAGTATAGGAGCACTGTGTTTGACTTCTCTGGATGTTTCCCAGGCGAGTTATTGACAAGTAAATCCTAGACGCTCGATCTTGGTTATTTTCGCTTTCGCGGCTGGCAGTAAAAAAACCATGTTTCTGTGAATAACTCCTGAACCGTAAGTCCTAGACGCTCGCTCTTGGCTGCATTCGATTCAGCTCGTGGCAGCCAGTCTAAAAAACACTATCTTGGACTTCTCTGCATGTTTCCCAGGCGAGCAATTGGCAGCATGTTCAGAACCATGTTTCTGTGAATAACTCCTGAACCGTAAGTCCTAGACGCTCGCTCTTGGCTGCATTCGATTCAGCTCGTGGCAGCCAGTCTAAAAAACACTATCTTGGACTTCTCTGCATGTTTCCCAGGCGAGCAATTGGCAGCATGTTCAGAACCATGTTTCTGTGAATAACTCCTGAACCGTAAGTCCTAGACGCTCGATCTTGGCGGCATTCGTCTCAGCGCCTGGCAATTAGTATAGGAGCACTGTGTTTGACTTCTCTGGATGTTTCCCAGGCGAGTTATTGACAAGTAAATCCTAGACGCTCGATCTTGGTTATTTTCGCTTTCGCGGCTGGCAGTAAAAAAACCATGTTTCTGTGAATAACTCCTGAACCGTAAGTCCTAGACGCTCGCTCTTGGCTGCATTCGATTCAGCTCGTGGCAGCCAGTCTAAAAAACACTATCTTGGACTTCTCTGCATGTTTCCCAGGCGAGCAATTGGCAGCATGTTCAGAACCATGTTTCTGTGAATAACTCCTGAACCGTAAGTCCTAGACGCTCGCTCTTGGCTGCATTCGATTCAGCTCGTGGCAGCCAGTCTAAAAAACACTATCTTGGACTTCTCTGCATGTTTCCCAGGCGAGAAATTGGCAGCATGTTCAGAACCATGTTTCTGTGAATAACTCCTGAACCGTAAGTCCTAGACGCTCGCTCTTGGCTGCATTCGATTCAGCTCGTGGCAGCCAGTCTAAAAAACACTATCTTGGACTTCTCTGCATGTTTCCCAGGCGAGAAATTGGCAGCATGTTCAGAACCATGTTTCTGTGAATAACTCCTGAACCGTAAGTCCTAGACGCTCGATCTTGGCGGCATTCGTCTCAGCGCCTGGCAATTAGTATAGGAGCACTGTGTTTGACTTCTCTGGATGTTTCCCAGGCGAGTTATTGACAAGTAAATCCTAGACGCTCGATCTTGGTTATTTTCGCTTTCGCGGCTGGCAGTAAAAGAACCATGTTTCTGTGAATAACTCCTGAACCGTAAGTCCTAGACGCTCGCTCTTGGCTGCATTCGATTCAGCTCGTGGCAGCCAGTCTAAAAAACACTATCTTGGACTTCTCTGCATGTTTCCCAGGCGAGCAATTGGCAGCATGTTCAGAACCATGTTTCTGTGAATAACTCCTGAACCGTAAGTCCTAGACGCTCGCTCTTGGCTGCATTCGATTCAGCTCGTGGCAGCCAGTCTAAAAAACACTATCTTGGACTTCTCTGCATGTTTCCCAGGCGAGCAATTGGCAGCATGTTCAGAACCATGTTTCTGTGAATAACTCCTGAACCGTAAGTCCTAGACGCTCGATCTTGGCGGCATTCGTCTCAGCGCCTGGCAATTAGTATAGGAGCACTGTGTTTGACTTCTCTGGATGTTTCCCAGGCGAGTTATTGACAAGTAAATCCTAGACGCTCGATCTTGGTTATTTTCGCTTTCGCGGCTGGCAGTAAAAAAACCATGTTTCTGTGAATAACTCCTGAACCGTAAGTCCTAGACGCTCGCTCTTGGCTGCATTCGATTCAGCTCGTGGCAGCCAGTCTAAAAAACACTATCTTGGACTTCTCTGCATGTTTCCCAGGCGAGCAATTGGCAGCATGTTCAGAACCATGTTTCTGTGAATAACTCCTGAACCGTAAGTCCTAGACGCTCGCTCTTGGCTGCATTCGATTCAGCTCGTGGCAGCCAGTCTAAAAAACACTATCTTGGACTTCTCTGCATGTTTCCCAGGCGAGCAATTGGCAGCATGTTCAGAACCATGTTTCTGTGAATAACTCCTGAACCGTAAGTCCTAGACGCTCGCTCTTGGCTGCATTCGATTCAGCTCGTGGCAGCCAGTCTAAAAAACACTATCTTGGACTTCTCTGCATGTTTCCCAGGCGAGCAATTGGCAGCATGTTCAGAACCATGTTTCTGTGAATAACTCCTGAACCGTAAGTCCTAGACGCTCGCTCTTGGCTGCATTCGATTCAGCTCGTGGCAGCCAGTCTAAAAAACACTATCTTGGACTTCTCTGCATGTTCCTAAGGCAAATGTTTCTAAAGCTAATTCTTGAACCGTAAGTCCTAGACGCTCGATCTTGGCGGCATTCGTCTCAGCGCCAGGCAATTAGTATAGGAGCACTGTGTTTGACTTCTCTGGATGTTTCCCAGGCGAGTTATTGACAAGTAAATCCTAGACGCTCGATCTTGGTTATTTTCGCTTTCGCGGCTGGCAGTAAAAGAACCATGTTTCTGTGAATAACTCCTGAACCGTAAGTCCTAGACGCTCGCTCTTGGCTGCATTCGATTCAGCTCGTGGCAGCCAGTCTAAAAAACACTATCTTGGACTTCTCTGCATGTTTCCCAGGCGAGCAATTGGCAGCATGTTCAGAACCATGTTTCTGTGAATAACTCCTGAACCGTAAGTCCTAGACGCTCGCTCTTGGCTGCATTCGATTCAGCTCGTGGCAGCCAGTCTAAAAAACTCTATCTTGGACTTCTCTGCATGTTTCCCAGGCGAGCAATTGGCAGCATGTTCAGAACCATGTTTCTGTGAATAACTCCTGAACCGTAAGTCCTAGACGCTCGCTCTTGGCTGCATTCGATTCAGCTCGTGGCAGCCAGTCTAAAAAACACTATCTTGGACTTCTCTGCATGTTCCTAAGGCAAATGTTTCTAAAGCTAATTCTTGAACCGTAAGTCCTAGACGCTCGATCTTGGCGGCATTCGTCTCAGCGCCACGCAATTAGTATAGGAGCACTGTGTTTGACTTCTCTGGATGTTTCCCAGGCGAGTTATTGACAAGTAAATCCTAGACGCTCGATCTTGGTTATTTTCGCTTTCGCGGCTGGCAGTAAAAGAACCATGTTTCTGTGAATAACTCCTGAACCGTAAGTCCTAGACGCTCGCTCTTGGCTGCATTCGATTCAGCTCGTGGCAGCCAGTCTAAAAAACACTATCTTGGACTTCTCTGCATGTTTCCCAGGCGAGAAATTGGCAGCATGTTCAGAACCATGTTTCTGTGAATAACTCCTGAACCGTAAGTCCTAGACGCTCGCTCTTGGCTGCATTCGATTCAGCTCGTGGCAGCCAGTCTAAAAAACACTATCTCGGACTTCTCTGCATGTTTCCCAGGCGAGCAATTGGCAGCATGTTCAGAACCATATTTCTGTGAATAACTCCTGAACCGTAAGTCCTAGACGCTCGCTCTTGGCTGCATTCGATTCAGCTCGTGGCAGCCAGTCTAAAAAACACTATCTTGGACTTCTCTGCATGTTTCCCAGACGAGAAATTGGCAGCATGTTCAGAACCATGTTTCTGTGAATAACTCCTGAACCGTAAGTCCTAGACGCTCGATCTTGGCGGCATTCGTCTCAGCGCCTGGCAATTAGTATAGGAGCACTGTGTTTGACTTCTCTGGATGTTTCCCAGGCGAGTTATTGACAAGTAAATCCTAGACGCTCGATCTTGGTTATTTTCGCTTTCGCGGCTGGCAGTAAAAAAACCATGTTTCTGTGAATAACTCCTGAACCGTAAGTCCTAGACGCTCGCTCTTGGCTGCATTCGATTCAGCTCGTGGCAGCCAGTCTAAAAAACACTATCTTGGACTTCTCTGCATGTTTCCCAGGCGAGCAATTGGCAGCATGTTCAGAACCATGTTTCTGTGAATAACTCCTGAACCGTAAGTCCTAGACGCTCGCTCTTGGCTGCATTCGATTCAGCTCGTGGCAGCCAGTCTAAAAAATACTATCTTGGACTTCTCTGCATGTTTCCCAGGCGAGCAATTGGCAGCATGTTCAGAACCATGTTTCTGTGAATAACTCCTGAACCGTAAGTCCTAGACGCTCGATCTTGGCGGCATTCGTCTCAGCGCCTGGCAATTAGTATAGGAGCACTGTGTTTGACTTCTCTGGATGTTTCCCAGGCGAGTTATTGACAAGTAAATCCTAGACGCTCGATCTTGGTTATTTTCGCTTTCGCGGCTGGCAGTAAAAAAACCATGTTTCTGTGAATAACTCCTGAACCGTAAGTCCTAGACGCTCGATCTTGGCGGCATTCGTCTCAGCGCCTGGCAATTAGTATAGGAGCACTGTGTTTGACTTCTCTGGATGTTTCCCAGGCGAGTTATTGACAAGTAAATCCTAGACGCTCGATCTTGGTTATTTTCGCTTTCGCGGCTGGCAGTAAAAAAACCATGTTTCTGTGAATAACTCCTGAACCGTAAGTCCTAGACGCTCGCTCTTGGCTGCATTCGATTCAGCTCGTGGCAGCCAGTCTAAAAAACACTATCTTGGACTTCTCTGCATGTTTCCCAGGCGAGAAATTGGCAGCATGTTCAGAACCATGTTTCTGTGAATAACTCCTGAACCGTAAGTCCTAGACGCTCGCTCTTGGCTGCATTCGATTCAGCTCGTGGCAGCCAGTCTAAAAAACACTATCTTGGACTTCTCTGCATGTTTCCCAGACGAGAAATTGGCAGCATGTTCAGAACCATGTTTCTGTGAATAACTCCTGAACCGTAAGTCCTAGACGCTCGATCTTGGCGGCATTCGTCTCAGCGCCTGGCAATTAGTATAGGAGCACTGTGTTTGACTTCTCTGGATGTTTCCCAGGCGAGTTATTGACAAGTAAATCCTAGACGCTCGATCTTGGTTATTTTCGCTTTCGCGGCTGGCAGTAAAAAAACCATGTTTCTGTGAATAACTCCTGAACCGTAAGTCCTAGACGCTCGCTCTTGGCTGCATTCGATTCAGCTCGTGGCAGCCAGTCTAAAAAACACTATCTTGGACTTCTCTGCATGTTTCCCAGGCGAGCAATTGGCAGCATGTTCAGAACCATGTTTCTGTGAATAACTCCTGAACCGTAAGTCCTAGACGCTCGCTCTTGGCTGCATTCGATTCAGCTCGTGGCAGCCAGTCTAAAAAATACTATCTTGGACTTCTCTGCATGTTTCCCAGGCGAGCAATTGGCAGCATGTTCAGAACCATGTTTCTGTGAATAACTCCTGAACCGTAAGTCCTAGACGCTCGATCTTGGCGGCATTCGTCTCAGCGCCTGGCAATTAGTATAGGAGCACTGTGTTTGACTTCTCTGGATGTTTCCCAGGCGAGTTATTGACAAGTAAATCCTAGACGCTCGATCTTGGTTATTTTCGCTTTCGCGGCTGGCAGTAAAAAAACCATGTTTCTGTGAATAACTCCTGAACCGTAAGTCCTAGACGCTCGCTCTTGGCTGCATTCGATTCAGCTCGTGGCAGCCAGTCTAAAAAACACTATCTTGGACTTCTCTGCATGTTTCCCAGGCGAGCAATTGGCAGCATGTTCAGAACCATGTTTCTGTGAATAACTCCTGAACCGTAAGTCCTAGACGCTCGCTCTTGGCTGCATTCGATTCAGCTCGTGGCAGCCAGTCTAAAAAACACTATCTTGGACTTCTCTGCATGTTTCCCAGGCGAGAAATTGGCAGCATGTTCAGAACCATGTTTCTGTGAATAACTCCTGAACCGTAAGTCCTAGACGCTCGCTCTTGGCTGCATTCGATTCAGCTCGTGGCAGCCAGTCTAAAAAACACTATCTTGGACTTCTCTGCATGTTTCCCAGGCGAGAAATTGGCAGCATGTTCAGAACCATGTTTCTGTGAATAACTCCTGAACCGTAAGTCCTAGACGCTCGATCTTGGCGGCATTCGTCTCAGCGCCTGGCAATTAGTATAGGAGCACTGTGTTTGACTTCTCTGGATGTTTCCCAGGCGAGTTATTGACAAGTAAATCCTAGACGCTCGATCTTGGTTATTTTCGCTTTCGCGGCTGGCAGTAAAAGAACCATGTTTCTGTGAATAACTCCTGAACCGTAAGTCCTAGACGCTCGCTCTTGGCTGCATTCGATTCAGCTCGTGGCAGCCAGTCTAAAAAACACTATCTTGGACTTCTCTGCATGTTTCCCAGGCGAGCAATTGGCAGCATGTTCAGAACCATGTTTCTGTGAATAACTCCTGAACCGTAAGTCCTAGACGCTCGCTCTTGGCTGCATTCGATTCAGCTCGTGGCAGCCAGTCTAAAAAACACTATCTTGGACTTCTCTGCATGTTTCCCAGGCGAGCAATTGGCAGCATGTTCAGAACCATGTTTCTGTGAATAACTCCTGAACCGTAAGTCCTAGACGCTCGATCTTGGCGGCATTCGTCTCAGCGCCTGGCAATTAGTATAGGAGCACTGTGTTTGACTTCTCTGGATGTTTCCCAGGCGAGTTATTGACAAGTAAATCCTAGACGCTCGATCTTGGTTATTTTCGCTTTCGCGGCTGGCAGTAAAAAAACCATGTTTCTGTGAATAACTCCTGAACCGTAAGTCCTAGACGCTCGCTCTTGGCTGCATTCGATTCAGCTCGTGGCAGCCAGTCTAAAAAACACTATCTTGGACTTCTCTGCATGTTTCCCAGGCGAGCAATTGGCAGCATGTTCAGAACCATGTTTCTGTGAATAACTCCTGAACCGTAAGTCCTAGACGCTCGCTCTTGGCTGCATTCGATTCAGCTCGTGGCAGCCAGTCTAAAAAACACTATCTTGGACTTCTCTGCATGTTTCCCAGGCGAGAAATTGGCAGCATGTTCAGAACCATGTTTCTGTGAATAACTCCTGAACCGTAAGTCCTAGACGCTCGCTCTTGGCTGCATTCGATTCAGCTCGTGGCAGCCAGTCTAAAAAACACTATCTTGGACTTCTCTGCATGTTTCCCAGGCGAGCAATTGGCAGCATGTTCAGAACCATGTTTCTGTGAATAACTCCTGAACCGTAAGTCCTAGACGCTCGCTCTTGGCTGCATTCGATTCAGCTCGTGGCAGCCAGTCTAAAAAACACTATCTTGGACTTCTCTGCATGTTTCCCAGGCGAGCAATTGGCAGCATGTTCAGAACCATGTTTCTGTGAATAACTCCTGAACCGTAAGTCCTAGACGCTCGCTCTTGGCTGCATTCGATTCAGCTCGTGGCAGCCAGTCTAAAAAACACTATCTTGGACTTCTCTGCATGTTCCTAAGGCAAATGTTTCTAAAGCTAATTCTTGAACCGTAAGTCCTAGACGCTCGATCTTGGCGGCATTCGTCTCAGCGCCAGGCAATTAGTATAGGAGCACTGTGTTTGACTTCTCTGGATGTTTCCCAGGCGAGTTATTGACAAGTAAATCCTAGACGCTCGATCTTGGTTATTTTCGCTTTCGCGGCTGGCAGTAAAAGAACCATGTTTCTGTGAATAACTCCTGAACCGTAAGTCCTAGACGCTCGCTCTTGGCTGCATTCGATTCAGCTCGTGGCAGCCAGTCTAAAAAACACTATCTTGGACTTCTCTGCTTGTTTCCCAGGCGAGCAATTGGCAGCATGTTCAGAACCATGTTTCTGTGAATAACTCCTGAACCGTAAGTCCTAGACGCTCGCTCTTGGCTGCATTCGATTCAGCTCGTGGCAGCCAGTCTAAAAAACACTATCTTGGACTTCTCTGCATGTTTCCCAGGCGAGCAATTGGCAGCATGTTCAGAACCATGTTTCTGTGAATAACTCCTGAACCGTAAGTCCTAGACGCTCGCTCTTGGCTGCATTCGATTCAGCTCGTGGCAGCCAGTCTAAAAAACACTATCTTGGACTTCTCTGCATGTTTCCCAGGCGAGCAATTGGCAGCATGTTCAGAACCATGTTTCTGTGAATAACTCCTGAACCGTAAGTCCTAGACGCTCGCTCTTGGCTGCATTCGATTCAGCTCGTGGCAGCCAGTCTAAAAAACACTATCTTGGACTTCTCTGCATGTTCCTAAGGCAAATGTTTCTAAAGCTAATTCTTGAACCGTAAGTCCTAGACGCTCGATCTTGGCGGCATTCGTCTCAGCGCCACGCAATTAGTATAGGAGCACTGTGTTTGACTTCTCTGGATGTTTCCCAGGCGAGTTATTGACAAGTAAATCCTAGACGCTCGATCTTGGTTATTTTCGCTTTCGCGGCTGGCAGTAAAAGAACCATGTTTCTGTGAATAACTCCTGAACCGTAAGTCCTAGACGCTCGCTCTTGGCTGCATTCGATTCAGCTCGTGGCAGCCAGTCTAAAAAACACTATCTCGGACTTCTCTGCATGTTTCCCAGGCGAGCAATTGGCAGCATGTTCAGAACCATATTTCTGTGAATAACTCCTGAACCGTAAGTCCTAGACGCTCGCTCTTGGCTGCATTCGATTCAGCTCGTGGCAGCCAGTCTAAAAAACACTATCTTGGACTTCTCTGCATGTTTCCCAGGCGAGAAATTGGCAGCATGTTCAGAACCATGTTTCTGTGAATAACTCCTGAACCGTAAGTCCTAGACGCTCGATCTTGGCGGCATTCGTCTCAGCGCCTGGCAATTAGTATAGGAGCACTGTGTTTGACTTCTCTGGATGTTTCCCAGGCGAGTTATTGACAAGTAAATCCTAGACGCTCGATCTTGGTTATTTTCGCTTTCGCGGCTGGCAGTAAAAAAACCATGTTTCTGTGAATAACTCCTGAACCGTAAGTCCTAGACGCTCGCTCTTGGCTGCATTCGATTCAGCTCGTGGCAGCCAGTCTAAAAAACACTATCTTGGACTTCTCTGCATGTTTCCCAGGCGAGCAATTGGCAGCATGTTCAGAACCATGTTTCTGTGAATAACTCCTGAACCGTAAGTCCTAGACGCTCGCTCTTGGCTGCATTCGATTCAGCTCGTGGCAGCCAGTCTAAAAAACACTATCTTGGACTTCTCTGCATGTTTCCCAGGCGAGAAATTGGCAGCATGTTCAGAACCATGTTTCTGTGAATAACTCCTGAACCGTAAGTCCTAGACGCTCGCTCTTGGCTGCATTCGATTCAGCTCGTGGCAGCCAGTCTAAAAAACACTATCTCGGACTTCTCTGCATGTTTCCCAGGCGAGCAATTGGCAGCATGTTCAGAACCATATTTCTGTGAATAACTCCTGAACCGTAAGTCCTAGACGCTCGCTCTTGGCTGCATTCGATTCAGCTCGTGGCAGCCAGTCTAAAAAACACTATCTTGGACTTCTCTGCATGTTTCCCAGGCGAGAAATTGGCAGCATGTTCAGAACCATGTTTCTGTGAATAACTCCTGAACCGTAAGTCCTAGACGCTCGCTCTTGGCTGCATTCGATTCAGCTCGTGGCAGCCAGTCTAAAAAACACTATCTCGGACTTCTCTGCATGTTTCCCAGGCGAGCAATTGGCAGCATGTTCAGAACCATATTTCTGTGAATAACTCCTGAACCGTAAGTCCTAGACGCTCGCTCTTGGCTGCATTCGATTCAGCTCGTGGCAGCCAGTCTAAAAAACACTATCTTGGACTTCTCTGCATGTTTCCCAGGCGAGAAATTGGCAGCATGTTCAGAACCATGTTTCTGTGAATAACTCCTGAACCGTAAGTCCTAGACGCTCGCTCTTGGCTGCATTCGATTCAGCTCGTGGCAGCCAGTCTAAAAAACACTATCTTGGACTTCTCTGCATGTTTCCCAGGCGAGCAATTGGCAGCATGTTCAGAACCATGTTTCTGTGAATAACTCCTGAACCGTAAGTCCTAGACGCTCGCTCTTGGCTGCATTCGATTCAGCTCGTGGCAGCCAGTCTAAAAAACTCTATCTTGGACTTCTCTGCATGTTTCCCAGGCGAGCAATTGGCAGCATGTTCAGAACCATGTTTCTGTGAATAACTCCTGAACTGTAAGTCCTAGACGCTCGCTCTTGGCTGCATTCGATTCAGCTCGTGGCAGCCAGTCTAAAAAACACTATCTTGGACTTCTCTGCATGTTCCTAAGGCAAATGTTTCTAAAGCTAATTCTTGAACCGTAAGTCCTAGACGCTCGATCTTGGCGGCATTCGTCTCAGCGCCACGCAATTAGTATAGGAGCACTGTGTTTGACTTCTCTGGATGTTTCCCAGGCGAGTTATTGACAAGTAAATCCTAGACGCTCGATCTTGGTTATTTTCGCTTTCGCGGCTGGCAGTAAAAGAACCATGTTTCTGTGAATAACTCCTGAACCGTAAGTCCTAGACGCTCGCTCTTGGCTGCATTCGATTCAGCTCGTGGCAGCCAGTCTAAAAAACACTATCTTGGACTTCTCTGCATGTTTCCCAGGCGAGAAATTGGCAGCATGTTCAGAACCATGTTTCTGTGAATAACTCCTGAACCGTAAGTCCTAGACGCTCGCTCTTGGCTGCATTCGATTCAGCTCGTGGCAGCCAGTCTAAAAAACACTATCTCGGACTTCTCTGCATGTTTCCCAGGCGAGCAATTGGCAGCATGTTCAGAACCATATTTCTGTGAATAACTCCTGAACCGTAAGTCCTAGACGCTCGCTCTTGGCTGCATTCGATTCAGCTCGTGGCAGCCAGTCTAAAAAACACTATCTTGGACTTCTCTGCATGTTTCCCAGGCGAGAAATTGGCAGCATGTTCAGAACCATGTTTCTGTGAATAACTCCTGAACCGTAAGTCCTAGACGCTCGATCTTGGCGGCATTCGTCTCAGCGCCTGGCAATTAGTATAGGAGCACTGTGTTTGACTTCTCTGGATGTTTCCCAGGCGAGTTATTGACAAGTAAATCCTAGACGCTCGATCTTGGTTATTTTCGCTTTCGCGGCTGGCAGTAAAAGAACCATGTTTCTGTGAATAACTCCTGAACCGTAAGTCCTAGACGCTCGCTCTTGGCTGCATTCGATTCAGCTCGTGGCAGCCAGTCTAAAAAACACTATCTTGGACTTCTCTGCATGTTTCCCAGGCGAGCAATTGGCAGCATGTTCAGAACCATGTTTCTGTGAATAACTCCTGAACCGTAAGTCCTAGACGCTCGCTCTTGGCTGCATTCGATTCAGCTCGTGGCAGCCAGTCTAAAAAACTCTATCTTGGACTTCTCTGCATGTTTCCCAGGCGAGCAATTGGCAGCATGTTCAGAACCATGTTTCTGTGAATAACTCCTGAACCGTAAGTCCTAGACGCTCGCTCTTGGCTGCATTCGATTCAGCTCGTGGCAGCCAGTCTAAAAAACACTATCTTGGACTTCTCTGCATGTTCCTAAGGCAAATGTTTCTAAAGCTAATTCTTGAACCGTAAGTCCTAGACGCTCGATCTTGGCGGCATTCGTCTCAGCGCCACGCAATTAGTATAGGAGCACTGTGTTTGACTTCTCTGGATGTTTCCCAGGCGAGTTATTGACAAGTAAATCCTAGACGCTCGATCTTGGTTATTTTCGCTTTCGCGGCTGGCAGTAAAAGAACCATGTTTCTGTGAATAACTCCTGAACCGTAAGTCCTAGACGCTCGCTCTTGGCTGCATTCGATTCAGCTCGTGGCAGCCAGTCTAAAAAACACTATCTTGGACTTCTCTGCATGTTTCCCAGGCGAGAAATTGGCAGCATGTTCAGAACCATGTTTCTGTGAATAACTCCTGAACCGTAAGTCCTAGACGCTCGCTCTTGGCTGCATTCGATTCAGCTCGTGGCAGCCAGTCTAAAAAACACTATCTCGGACTTCTCTGCATGTTTCCCAGGCGAGCAATTGGCAGCATGTTCAGAACCATATTTCTGTGAATAACTCCTGAACCGTAAGTCCTAGACGCTCGCTCTTGGCTGCATTCGATTCAGCTCGTGGCAGCCAGTCTAAAAAACACTATCTTGGACTTCTCTGCATGTTTCCCAGGCGAGAAATTGGCAGCATGTTCAGAACCATGTTTCTGTGAATAACTCCTGAACCGTAAGTCCTAGACGCTCGATCTTGGCGGCATTCGTCTCAGCGCCTGGCAATTAGTATAGGAGCACTGTGTTTGACTTCTCTGGATGTTTCCCAGGCGAGTTATTGACAAGTAAATCCTAGACGCTCGATCTTGGTTATTTTCGCTTTCGCGGCTGGCAGTAAAAGAACCATGTTTCTGTGAATAACTCCTGAACCGTAAGTCCTAGACGCTCGCTCTTGGCTGCATTCGATTCAGCTCGTGGCAGCCAGTCTAAAAAACACTATCTTGGACTTCTCTGCATGTTTCCCAGGCGAGCAATTGGCAGCATGTTCAGAACCATGTTTCTGTGAATAACTCCTGAACCGTAAGTCCTAGACGCTCGCTCTTGGCTGCATTCGATTCAGCTCGTGGCAGCCAGTCTAAAAAACACTATCTTGGACTTCTCTGCATGTTTCCCAGGCGAGAAATTGGCAGCATGTTCAGAACCATGTTTCTGTGAATAACTCCTGAACCGTAAGTCCTAGACGCTCGCTCTTGGCTGCATTCGATTCAGCTCGTGGCAGCCAGTCTAAAAAACACTATCTTGGACTTCTCTGCATGTTTCCCAGACGAGAAATTGGCAGCATGTTCAGAACCATGTTTCTGTGAATAACTCCTGAACCGTAAGTCCTAGACGCTCGATCTTGGCGGCATTCGTCTCAGCGCCTGGCAATTAGTATAGGAGCACTGTGTTTGACTTCTCTGGATGTTTCCCAGGCGAGTTATTGACAAGTAAATCCTAGACGCTCGATCTTGGTTATTTTCGCTTTCGCGGCTGGCAGTAAAAAAACCATGTTTCTGTGAATAACTCCTGAACCGTAAGTCCTAGACGCTCGCTCTTGGCTGCATTCGATTCAGCTCGTGGCAGCCAGTCTAAAAAACACTATCTTGGACTTCTCTGCATGTTTCCCAGGCGAGAAATTGGCAGCATGTTCAGAACCATGTTTCTGTGAATAACTCCTGAACCGTAAGTCCTAGACGCTCGCTCTTGGCTGCATTCGATTCAGCTCGTGGCAGCCAGTCTAAAAAACACTATCTTGGACTTCTCTGCATGTTTCCCAGACGAGAAATTGGCAGCATGTTCAGAACCATGTTTCTGTGAATAACTCCTGAACCGTAAGTCCTAGACGCTCGATCTTGGCGGCATTCGTCTCAGCGCCTGGCAATTAGTATAGGAGCACTGTGTTTGACTTCTCTGGATGTTTCCCAGGCGAGTTATTGACAAGTAAATCCTAGACGCTCGATCTTGGTTATTTTCGCTTTCGCGGCTGGCAGTAAAAAAACCATGTTTCTGTGAATAACTCCTGAACCGTAAGTCCTAGACGCTCGCTCTTGGCTGCATTCGATTCAGCTCGTGGCAGCCAGTCTAAAAAACACTATCTTGGACTTCTCTGCATGTTTCCCAGGCGAGCAATTGGCAGCATGTTCAGAACCATGTTTCTGTGAATAACTCCTGAACCGTAAGTCCTAGACGCTCGCTCTTGGCTGCATTCGATTCAGCTCGTGGCAGCCAGTCTAAAAAACACTATCTTGGACTTCTCTGCATGTTTCCCAGGCGAGCAATTGGCAGCATGTTCAGAACCATGTTTCTGTGAATAACTCCTGAACCGTAAGTCCTAGACGCTCGATCTTGGCGGCATTCG
>NW_027462858.1:0-22044 GCF_050947455.1 Rhinoderma darwinii
GAAACAGTGGTTCTGAACATGCTGCCAATAGCTCGCCTGGGAAACATCCAGAGAAGTCCAAGATTGTGTTTTTTAGACTGGCTGCCACGAGCTGAAACGAATGCAGCCAAGAGCGAGCGTCTGTGACTTACGGTTCAAAAGTTATTCACAGAAACATGGTTCTGAACTTTGCTGCCAGCCGCGAAAGCGAAAATAACCAAGATCGAGCGTCTAGGATTTACTTGTCAATAGCTCGCCTGGGAAACATCCAGAGAAGTCAAAGACAGTGCTTCTATACTAATTGCCAGGCGCTGAGACGAATGCCGCCAAGATCTAGCGTCTATGACTTACGGTTCAAGAATTAGCCTCAGAAACAGTGGGAAACAGTGCTTCTATACTAATTGCCAGGCGCTGAGACGAATGCCGCCAAGATCGAGCGTCTATGACTTACGGTTCAAGAATTAGCCTCAGAAACAGTGGTTCTGAACATGCTGCCAATAGCTCGCCTGGGAAACATCCAGAGAAGTCCAAGATTGTGTTTTTTAGACTGGCTGCCACGAGCTGAAACGAATGCAGCCAAGAGCGAGCGTCTGTGACTTACGGTTCAAAAGTTATTCACAGAAACATGGTTCTGAACTTTGCTGCCAGCCGCGAAAGCGAAAATAACCAAGATCGAGCGTCTAGGATTTACTTGTCAAAAGCTCGCCTGGGAAACATCCAGAGAAGTCAAAGACAGTGCTTCTATACTAATTGCCAGGCGCTGAGACGAATGCCGCCAAGATCTAGCGTCTATGACTTACGGTTCAAGAATTAGCCTCAGAAACAGTGGGAAACAGTGCTTCTATACTAATTGCCAGGCGCTGAGACGAATGCCGCCAAGATCGAGCGTCTATGACTTACGGTTCAAGAATTAGCCTCAGAAACAGTGGTTCTGAACATGCTGCCAATAGCTCGCCTGGGAAACATCCAGAGAAGTCCAAGATTGTGTTTTTTAGACTGGCTGCCACGAGCTGAAACGAATGCAGCCAAGAGCGAGCGTCTGTGACTTACGGTTCAAAAGTTATTCACAGAAACATCGTTCTGAACTTTGCTGCCAGCCGCGAAAGCGAAAATAACCAAGATCGAGCGTCTAGGATTTACTTGTCAATAGCTCGCCTGGGAAACATCCAGAGAAGTCAAAGACAGTGCTTCTATACTAATTGCCAGGCGCTGAGACGAATGCCGCCAAGATCTAGCGTCTATGACTTACGGTTCAAGAATTAGCCTCAGAAACAGTGGGAAACAGTGCTTCTATACTAATTGCCAGGCGCTGAGACGAATGCCGCCAAGATCGAGCGTCTATGACTTACGGTTCAAGAATTAGCCTCAGAAACAGTGGTTCTGAACATGCTGCCAATAGCTCGCCTGGGAAACATCCAGAGAAGTCCAAGATTGTGTTTTTTAGACTGGCTGCCACGAGCTGAAACGAATGCAGCCAAGAGCGAGCGTCTGTGACTTACGGTTCAAAAGTTATTCACAGAAACATGGTTCTGAACTTTGCTGCCAGCCGCGAAAGCGAAAATAACCAAGATCGAGCGTCTAGGATTTACTTGTCAAAAGCTCGCCTGGGAAACATCCAGAGAAGTCAAAGACAGTGCTTCTATACTAATTGCCAGGCGCTGAGACGAATGCCGCCAAGATCTAGCGTCTATGACTTACGGTTCAAGAATTAGCCTCAGAAACAGTGGGAAACAGTGCTTCTATACTAATTGCCAGGCGCTGAGACGAATGCCGCCAAGATCGAGCGTCTATGACACGGTTCAAGAATTAGCCTCAGAAACAGTGGTTCTGAACATGCTGCCAATAGCTCGCCTGGGAAACATTCAGAGAAGTCCAAGATAGTGTTTTTTAGACTGGCTGCCTCGAGCTGAAACGAATGCAGCCAAGAGCGAGCGTCTGTGACTTACGGTTCAAAAGTTATTCACAGAAACATGGTTCTGAACTTTGCTGCCAGCCGCGAAAGCGAAAATAACCAAGATCGAGCGTCTAGGATTTACTTGTCAATAGCTCGCCTGGGAAACATCCAGAGAAGTCAAAGACAGTGCTTCTATACTAATTGCCAGGCGCTGAGACGAATGCCGCCAAGATCTAGCGTCTTTGACTTACGGTTCAAGAATTAGCCTCAGAAACAGTGGGAAACAGTGCTTCTATACTAATTGCCAGGCGCTGAGACGAATGCCGCCAAGATCGAGCGTCTATGACTTACGGTTCAAGAATTAGCCTCAGAAACAGTGGTTCTGAACATGCTGCCAATAGCTCGCCTGGGAAACATCCAGAGAAGTCCAAGATTGTGTTTTTTAGACTGGCTGCCACGAGCTGAAACGAATGCAGCCAAGAGCTAGCGTCTGTGACTTAGGGTTCAAAAGTTATTCACAGAAACATGGTTCTGAACTTTGCTGCCAGCCGCGAAAGCGAAAATAACCAAGATCGAGCGTCTAGGATTTACTTGTCAATAGCTCGCCTGGGAAACATCCAGAGAAGTCAAAGACAGTGCTTCTATACTAATTGCCAGGTGCTGAGACGAATGCCGCCAAGATCTAGCGTCTATGACTTACGGTTCAAGAATTAGCCTCAGAAACAGTGGGAAACAGTGCTTCTATACTAATTGCCAGGCGCTGAGACGAATGCCGCCAAGATCGAGCGTCTATGACTTACGGTTCAAGAATTAGCCTCAGAAACAGTGGTTCTGAACATGCTGCCAATAGCTCGCCTGGGAAACATCCAGAGAAGTCCAAGATTGTGTTTTTTAGACTGGCTGCCACGAGCTGAAACGAATGCAGCCAAGAGCTAGCGTCTGTGACTTACGGTTCAAAAGTTATTCACAGAAACATGGTTCTGAACTTTGCTGCCAGCCGCGAAAGCGAAAATAACCAAGATCGAGCGTCTAGGATTTACTTGTCAATAGCTCGCCTGGGAAACATCCAGAGAAGTCAAAGACAGTGCTTTTATACTAATTGCCAGGCGCTGAGACGAATGCCGCCAAGATCTAGCGTCTATGACTTACGGTTCAAGAATTAGCCTCAGAAACAGTGGGAAACAGTGCTTCTATACTAATTGCCAGGCGCTGAGACGAATGCCGCCAAGATCGAGCGTCTATGACTTACGGTTCAAGAATTAGCCTCAGAAACAGTGGGAAACAGTGCTTCTATACTAATTGCCAGGCGCTGAGACGAATGCCGCCAAGATCGAGCGTCTATGACTTACGGTTCAAGAATTAGCCTCAGAAACAGTGGGAAACAGTGCTTCTATACTAATTGCCAGGCGCTGAGACGAATGCCGCCAAGATCGAGCGTCTATGACTTACGGTTCAAGAATTAGCCTCAGAAACAGTGGTTCTGAACATGCTGCCAATAGCTCGCCTGGGAAACATCCAGAGAAGTCCAAGATTGTGTTTTTTAGACTGGCTGCCACGAGCTGAAACGAATGCAGCCAAGAGCTAGCGTCTGTGACTTACGGTTCAAAAGTTATTCACAGAAACATGGTTCTGAACTTTGCTGCCAGCCGCGAAAGCGAAAATAACCAAGATCGAGCGTCTAGGATTTACATGTCAATAGCTCGCCTGGGAAACATCCAGAGAAGTCAAAGACAGTGCTTCTATACTAATTGCCAGGCGCTGAGACGAATGCCGCCACGATCTAGCGTCTATGACTTACGGTTCAAGAATTAGCCTCAGAAACAGTGGGAAACAGTGCTTCTATACTAATTGCCAGGCGCTGAGACGAATGCCGCCAAGATCGAGCGTCTGTGACTTACGGTTCAAGAGTTATTCACAGAAACATGGTTCTGAACTTTGCTGCCAGACGCGAAAGCGAAAATAACCAAGATCGAGCGTCTAGGATTTACTTGTCAATAGCTCGCCTGGGAAACATCCAGAGAAGTCAAAGACCGTGCTTCTATACTAATTGCCAGGCGCTGAGACGAATGCCGCCAAGATCTAGCGTCTATGACTTACGGTTCAAGAATTAGCCTCAGAAACAGTGGGAAACAGTGCTTCTATACTAATTGCCAGGCGCTGAGACGAATGCCGCCAAGATCGAGCGTCTATGACTTACGGTTCAAGAATTAGCCTCAGAAACAGTGGTTCTGAACATGCTGCCAATAGCTCGCCTGGGAAACATCCAGAGAAGTCCAAGATTGTGTTTTTTAGACTGGCTGCCACGAGCTGAAACGAATGCAGCCAAGAGCTAGCGTCTGTGACTTACGGTTCAAAAGTTATTCACAGAAACATGGTTCTGAACTTTGCTGCCAGCCGCGAAAGCGAAAATAACCAAGATCGAGCGTCTAGGATTTACTTGTCAATAGCTCGCCTGGGAAACATCCAGAGAAGTCAAAGACAGTGCTTCTATACTAATTGCCAGGCGCTGAGACGAATGCCGCCAAGATCTAGCGTCTATGACTTACGGTTCAAGAATTAGCCTCAGAAACAGTGGGAAACAGTGCTTCTATACTAATTGCCAGGCGCTGAGACGAATGCCGCCAAGATCGAGCGTCTGTGACTTACGGTTCAAGAGTTATTCACAGAAACATGGTTCTGAACTTTGCTGCCAGACGCGAAAGCGAAAATAACCAAGATCGAGCGTCTAGGATTTACTTGTCAATAGCTCGCCTGGGAAACATCCAGAGAAGTCAAAGACCGTGCTTCTATACTAATTGCCAGGCGCTGAGACGAATGCCGCCAAGATCTAGCGTCTATGACTTACGGTTCAAGAATTAGCCTCAGAAACAGTGGGAAACAGTGCTTCTATACTAATTGCCAGGCGCTGAGACGAATGCCGCCAAGATCGAGCGTCTATGACACGGTTCAAGAATTAGCCTCAGAAACAGTGGTTCTGAACATGCTGCCAATAGCTCGCCTGGGAAACATTCAGACAAGTCCAAGATAGTGTTTTTTAGACTGGCTGCCTCGAGCTGAAACGAATGCAGCCAAGAGCGAGCGTCTGTGACTTACGGTTCAAAAGTTATTCACAGAAACATGGTTCTGAACTTTGCTGCCAGCCGCGAAAGCGAAAATAACCAAGATCGAGCGTCTAGGATTTACTTGTCAATAGCTCGCCTGGGAAACATCCAGAGAAGTCAAAGACAGTGCTTCTATACTAATTGCCAGGTGCTGAGACGAATGCCGCCAAGATCTAGCGTCTATGACTTACGGTTCAAGAATTAGCCTCAGAAACAGTGGGAAACAGTGCTTCTATACTAATTGCCAGGCGCTGAGACGAATGCCGCCAAGATCGAGCGTCTATGACTTACGGTTCAAGAATTAGCCTCAGAAACAGTGGTTCTGAACATGCTGCCAATAGCTCGCCTGGGAAACATCCAGAGAAGTCCAAGATTGTGTTTTTTAGACTGGCTGCCACGAGCTGAAACGAATGCAGCCAAGAGCTAGCGTCTGTGACTTACGGTTCAAAAGTTATTCACAGAAACATGGTTCTGAACTTTGCTGCCAGCCGCGAAAGCGAAAATAACCAAGATCGAGCGTCTAGGATTTACTTGTCAATAGCTCGCCTGGGAAACATCCAGAGAAGTCAAAGACAGTGCTTCTATACTAATTGCCAGGCGCTGAGACGAATGCCGCCAAGATCTAGCGTCTATGACTTACGGTTCAAGAATTAGCCTCAGAAACAGTGGGAAACAGTGCTTCTATACTAATTGCCAGGCGCTGAGACGAATGCCGCCAAGATCGAGCGTCTATGACTTACGGTTCAAGAATTAGCCTCAGAAACAGTGGGAAACAGTGCTTCTATACTAATTGCCAGGCGCTGAGACGAATGCCGCCAAGATCGAGCGTCTATGACTTACGGTTCAAGAATTAGCCTCAGAAACAGTGGTTCTGAACATGCTGCCAATAGCTCGCCTGGGAAACATTCAGAGAAGTCCAAGATAGTGTTTTTTAGACTGGCTGCCTCGAGCTGAAACGAATGCAGCCAAGAGCGAGCGTCTGTGACTTACGGTTCAAAAGTTATTCACAGAAACATGGTTCTGAACTTTGCTGCCAGCCGCGAAAGCGAAAATAACCAAGATCGAGCGTCTAGGATTTACTTGTCAATAGCTCGCCTGGGAAACATCCAGAGAAGTCAAAGACAGTGCTTCTATACTAATTGCCAGGTGCTGAGACGAATGCCGCCAAGATCTAGCGTCTATGACTTACGGTTCAAGAATTAGCCTCAGAAACAGTGGGAAACAGTGCTTCTATACTAATTGCCAGGCGCTGAGACGAATGCCGCCAAGATCGAGCGTCTATGACTTACGGTTCAAGAATTAGCCTCAGAAACAGTGGTTCTGAACATGCTGCCAATAGCTCGCCTGGGAAACATCCAGAGAAGTCCAAGATTGTGTTTTTTTAGACTGGCTGCCACGAGCTGAAACGAATGCAGCCAAGAGCTAGCGTCTGTGACTTAGGGTTCAAAAGTTATTCACAGAAACATGGTTCTGAACTTTGCTGCCAGCCGCGAAAGCGAAAATAACCAAGATCGAGCGTCTAGGATTTACTTGTCAATAGCTCGCCTGGGAAACATCCAGAGAAGTCAAAGACAGTGCTTCTATACTAATTGCCAGGCGCTGAGACGAATGCCGCCAAGATCTAGCGTCTATGACTTACGGTTCAAGAATTAGCCTCAGAAACAGTGGGAAACAGTGCTTCTATACTAATTGCCAGGCGCTGAGACGAATGCCGCCAAGATCGAGCGTCTATGACTTACGGTTCAAGAATTAGCCTCAGAAACAGTGGTTCTGAACATGCTGCCAATAGCTCGCCTGGGAAACATCCAGAGAAGTCCAAGATTGTGTTTTTTAGACTGGCTGCCACGAGCTGAAACGAATGCAGCCAAGAGCTAGCGTCTGTGACTTAGGGTTCAAAAGTTATTCACAGAAACATGGTTCTGAACTTTGCTGCCAGCCGCGAAAGCGAAAATAACCAAGATCGAGCGTCTAGGATTTACTTGTCAATAGCTCGCCTGGGAAACATCCAGAGAAGTCAAAGACAGTGCTTCTATACTAATTACCAGGCGCTGAGACGAATGCCGCCAAGATCTAGCGTCTATGACTTACGGTTCAAGAATTAGCCTCAGAAACAGTGGGAAACAGTGCTTCTATACTAATTGCCAGGCGCTGAGACGAATGCCGCCAAGATCGAGCGTCTATGACTTACGGTTCAAGAATTAGCCTCAGAAACAGTGGTTCTGAACATGCTGCCAATAGCTCGCCTGGGAAACATCCAGAGAAGTCCAAGATTGTGTTTTTTAGACTGGCTGCCACGAGCTGAAACGAATGCAGCCAAGAGCGAGCGTCTGTGACTTACGGTTCAAAAGTTATTCACAGAAACATCGTTCTGAACTTTGCTGCCAGACGCGAAAGCGAAAATAACCAAGATCGAGCGTCTAGGATTTACTTGTCAAAAGCTCGCCTGGGAAACATCCAGAGAAGTCAAAGACAGTGCTTCTATACTAATTGCCAGGCGCTGAGACGAATGCCGCCAAGATCTAGCGTCTATGACTTACGGTTCAAGAATTAGCCTCAGAAACAGTGGGAAACAGTGCTTCTATACTAATTGCCAGGCGCTGAGACGAATGCCGCCAAGATCGAGCGTCTATGACTTACGGTTCAAGAATTAGCCTCAGAAACAGTGGTTCTGAACATGCTGCCAATAGCTCGCCTGGGAAACATCCAGAGAAGTCCAAGATTGTGTTTTTTAGACTGGCTGCCACGAGCTGAAACGAATGCAGCCAAGAGCGAGCGTCAGTGACTTACGGTTCAAGAGTTATTCACAGAAACATGGTTCTGAACTTTGCTGCTAGCCGCGAAAGCGAAAATAACCAAGATCGAGCGTCTAGGATTTACTTGTCAATAGCTCGCCTGGGAAACATCCAGAGAAGTCAAAGACAGTGCTTCTATACTAATTGCCAGGTGCTGAGACGAATGCCGCCAAGATCTAGCGTCTATGACTTACGGTTCAAGAATTAGCCTCAGAAACAGTGGGAAACAGTGCTTCTATACTAATTGCCAGGCGCTGAGACGAATGCCGCCAAGATCGAGCGTCTATGACTTACGGTTCAAGAATTAGCCTCAGAAACAGTGGGAAACAGTGCTTCTATACTAATTGCCAGGCGCTGAGACGAATGCCGCCAAGATCGAGCGTCTATGACTTACGGTTCAAGAATTAGCCTCAGAAACAGTGGTTCTGAACATGCTGCCAATAGCTCGCCTGGGAAACATTCAGAGAAGTCCAAGATAGTGTTTTTTAGACTGGCTGCCTCGAGCTGAAACGAATGCAGCCAAGAGCGAGCGTCTGTGACTTACGGTTCAAAAGTTATTCACAGAAACATGGTTCTGAACTTTGCTGCCAGCCGCGAAAGCGAAAATAACCAAGATCGAGCGTCTATGATTTACTTGTCAATAGCTCGCCTGGGAAACATCCAGAGAAGTCAAAGACAGTGCTTCTATACTAATTGCCAGGTGCTGAGACGAATGCCGCCAAGATCTAGCGTCTATGACTTACGGTTCAAGAATTAGCCTCAGAAACAGTGGGAAACAGTGCTTCTATACTAATTGCCAGGCGCTGAGACGAATGCCGCCAAGATCGAGCGTCTATGACTTACGGTTCAAGAATTAGCCTCAGAAACAGTGGTTCTGAACATGCTGCCAATAGCTCGCCTGGGAAACATCCAGAGAAGTCCAAGATTGTGTTTTTTAGACTGGCTGCCACGAGCTGAAACGAATGCAGCCAAGAGCTAGCGTCTGTGACTTAGGGTTCAAAAGTTATTCACAGAAACATGGTTCTGAACTTTGCTGCCAGCCGCGAAAGCGAAAATAACCAAGATCGAGCGTCTAGGATTTACTTGTCAATAGCTCGCCTGGGAAACATCCAGAGAAGTCAAAGACAGTGCTTCTATACTAATTACCAGGCGCTGAGACGAATGCCGCCAAGATCTAGCGTCTATGACTTACGGTTCAAGAATTAGCCTCAGAAACAGTGGGAAACAGTGCTTCTATACTAATTGCCAGGCGCTGAGACGAATGCCGCCAAGATCGAGCGTCTATGACTTACGGTTCAAGAATTAGCCTCAGAAACAGTGGTTCTGAACATGCTGCCAATAGCTCGCCTGGGAAACATCCAGAGAAGTCCAAGATTGTGTTTTTTAGACTGGCTGCCACGAGCTGAAACGAATGCAGCCAAGAGCGAGCGTCTGTGACTTACGGTTCAAAAGTTATTCACAGAAACATCGTTCTGAACTTTGCTGCCAGACGCGAAAGCGAAAATAACCAAGATCGAGCGTCTAGGATTTACTTGTCAAAAGCTCGCCTGGGAAACATCCAGAGAAGTCAAAGACAGTGCTTCTATACTAATTGCCAGGCGCTGAGACGAATGCCGCCAAGATCTAGCGTCTATGACTTACGGTTCAAGAATTAGCCTCAGAAACAGTGGGAAACAGTGCTTCTATACTAATTGCCAGGCGCTGAGACGAATGCCGCCAAGATCGAGCGTCTATGACTTACGGTTCAAGAATTAGCCTCAGAAACAGTGGTTCTGAACATGCTGCCAATAGCTCGCCTGGGAAACATCCAGAGAAGTCCAAGATTGTGTTTTTTAGACTGGCTGCCACGAGCTGAAACGAATGCAGCCAAGAGCGAGCGTCAGTGACTTACGGTTCAAGAGTTATTCACAGAAACATGGTTCTGAACTTTGCTGCTAGCCGCGAAAGCGAAAATAACCAAGATCGAGCGTCTAGGATTTACTTGTCAATAGCTCGCCTGGGAAACATCCAGAGAAGTCAAAGACAGTGCTTCTATACTAATTGCCAGGTGCTGAGACGAATGCCGCCAAGATCTAGCGTCTATGACTTACGGTTCAAGAATTAGCCTCAGAAACAGTGGGAAACAGTGCTTCTATACTAATTGCCAGGCGCTGAGACGAATGCCGCCAAGATCGAGCGTCTATGACTTACGGTTCAAGAATTAGCCTCAGAAACAGTGGTTCTGAACATGCTGCCAATAGCTCGCCTGGGAAACATCCAGAGAAGTCCAAGATTGTGTTTTTTAGACTGGCTGCCACGAGCTGAAACGAATGCAGCCAAGAGCTAGCGTCTGTGACTTACGGTTCAAAAGTTATTCACAGAAACATGGTTCTGAACTTTGCTGCCAGCCGCGAAAGCGAAAATAACCAAGATCGAGCGTCTAGGATTTACTTGTCAATAGCTCGCCTGGGAAACATCCAGAGAAGTCAAAGACAGTGCTTCTGTACTAATTGTCAGGCGCTGAGACGAATGCCGCCAAGATCTAGCGTCTATGACTTACGGTTCAAGAATTAGCCTCAGAAACAGTGGGAAACAGTGCTTCTATACTAATTGCCAGGCGCTGAGACGAATGCCGCCAAGATCGAGCGTCTATGACTTACGGTTCAAGAATTAGCCTCAGAAACAGTGGTTCTGAACATGCTGCCAATAGCTCGCCTGGGAAACATCCAGAGAAGTCCAAGATTGTGTTTTTTAGACTGGCTGCCACGAGCTGAAACGAATGCAGCCAAGAGCGAGCGTCTGTGACTTACGGTTCAAAAGTTATTCACAGAAACATCGTTCTGAACTTTGCTGCCAGACGCGAAAGCGAAAATAACCAAGATCGAGCGTCTAGGATTTACTTGTCAAAAGCTCGCCTGGGAAACATCCAGAGAAGTCAAAGACAGTGCTTCTATACTAATTGCCAGGTGCTGAGACGAATGCCGCCAAGATCTAGCGTCTATGACTTACGGTTCAAGAATTAGCCTCAGAAACAGTGGGAAACAGTGCTTCTATACTAATTGCCAGGCGCTGAGACGAATGCCGCCAAGATCGAGCGTCTATGACTTACGGTTCAAGAATTAGCCTCAGAAACAGTGGTTCTGAACATGCTGCCAATAGCTCGCCTGGGAAACATCCAGAGAAGTCCAAGATTGTGTTTTTTAGACTGGCTGCCACGAGCTGAAACGAATGCAGCCAAGAGCTAGCGTCTGTGACTTACGGTTCAAAAGTTATTCACAGAAACATGGTTCTGAACTTTGCTGCCAGCCGCGAAAGCGAAAATAACCAAGATCGAGCGTCTAGGATTTACTTGTCAATAGCTCGCCTGGGAAACATCCAGAGAAGTCAAAGACAGTGCTTCTGTACTAATTGTCAGGCGCTGAGACGAATGCCGCCAAGATCTAGCGTCTATGACTTACGGTTCAAGAATTAGCCTCAGAAACAGTGGGAAACAGTGCTTCTATACTAATTGCCAGGCGCTGAGACGAATGCCGCCAAGATCGAGCGTCTATGACTTACGGTTCAAGAATTAGCCTCAGAAACAGTGGTTCTGAACATGCTGCCAATAGCTCGCCTGGGAAACATCCAGAGAAGTCCAAGATTGTGTTTTTTAGACTGGCTGCCACGAGCTGAAACGAATGCAGCCAAGAGCTAGCGTCTGTGACTTAGGGTTCAAAAGTTATTCACAGAAACATGGTTCTGAACTTTGCTGCCAGCCGCGAAAGCGAAAATAACCAAGATCGAGCGTCTAGGATTTACTTGTCAATAGCTCGCCTGGGAAACATCCAGAGAAGTCAAAGACAGTGCTTCTATACTAATTACCAGGCGCTGAGACGAATGCCGCCAAGATCTAGCGTCTATGACTTACGGTTCAAGAATTAGCCTCAGAAACAGTGGGAAACAGTGCTTCTATACTAATTGCCAGGCGCTGAGACGAATGCCGCCAAGATCGAGCGTCTATGACACGGTTCAAGAATTAGCCTCAGAAACAGTGGTTCTGAACATGCTGCCAATAGCTCGCCTGGGAAACATTCAGAGAAGTCCAAGATAGTGTTTTTTAGACTGGCTGCCTCGAGCTGAAACGAATGCAGCCAAGAGCTAGCGTCTGTGACTTAGGGTTCAAAAGTTATTCACAGAAACATGGTTCTGAACTTTGCTGCCAGCCGCGAAAGCGAAAATAACCAAGATCGAGCGTCTAGGATTTACTTGTCAATAGCTCGCCTGGGAAACATCCAGAGAAGTCAAAGACAGTGCTTCTATACTAATTGCCAGGCGCTGAGACGAATGCCGCCAAGATCTAGCGTCTATGACTTACGGTTCAAGAATTAGCCTCAGAAACAGTGGGAAACAGTGCTTCTATACTAATTGCCAGGCGCTGAGACGAATGCCGCCAAGATCGAGCGTCTATGACTTACGGTTCAAGAATTAGCCTCAGAAACAGTGGTTCTGAACATGCTGCCAATAGCTCGCCTGGGAAACATCCAGAGAAGTCCAAGATTGTGTTTTTTAGACTGGCTGCTACGAGCTGAAACGAATGCAGCCAAGAGCTAGCGTCTGTGACTTAGGGTTCAAAAGTTATTCACAGAAACATGGTTCTGAACTTTGCTGCCAGCCGCGAAAGCGAAAATAACCAAGATCGAGCGTCTAGGATTTACTTGTCAATAGCTCGCCTGGGAAACATCCAGAGAAGTCAAAGACAGTGCTTCTATACTAATTACCAGGCGCTGAGACGAATGCCGCCAAGATCTAGCGTCTATGACTTACGGTTCAAGAATTAGCCTCAGAAACAGTGGGAAACAGTGCTTCTATACTAATTGCCAGGCGCTGAGACGAATGCCGCCAAGATCGAGCGTCTATGACTTACGGTTCAAGAATTAGCCTCAGAAACAGTGGTTCTGAACATGCTGCCAATAGCTCGCCTGGGAAACATCCAGAGAAGTCCAAGATTGTGTTTTTTAGACTGGCTGCCACGAGCTAAAACGAATGCAGCCAAGAGCGAGCGTCTGTGACTTACGGTTCAAAAGTTATTCACAGAAACATCGTTCTGAACTTTGCTGCCAGACGCGAAAGCGAAAATAACCAAGATCGAGCGTCTAGGATTTACTTGTCAAAAGCTCGCCTGGGAAACATCCAGAGAAGTCAAAGACAGTGCTTCTATACTAATTGCCAGGCGCTGAGACGAATGCCGCCAAGATCTAGCGTCTATGACTTACGGTTCAAGAATTAGCCTCAGAAACAGTGGGAAACAGTGCTTCTATACTAATTGCCAGGCGCTGAGACGAATGCCGCCAAGATCGAGCGTCTATGACTTACGGTTCAAGAATTAGCCTCAGAAACAGTGGTTCTGAACATGCTGCCAATAGCTCGCCTGGGAAACATCCAGAGAAGTCCAAGATTGTGTTTTTTAGACTGGCTGCCACGAGCTGAAACGAATGCAGCCAAGAGCGAGCGTCAGTGACTTACGGTTCAAGAGTTATTCACAGAAACATGGTTCTGAACTTTGCTGCTAGCCGCGAAAGCGAAAATAACCAAGATCGAGCGTCTAGGATTTACTTGTCAATAGCTCGCCTGGGAAACATCCAGAGAAGTCAAAGACAGTGCTTCTATACTAATTGCCAGGTGCTGAGACGAATGCCGCCAAGATCTAGCGTCTATGACTTACGGTTCAAGAATTAGCCTCAGAAACAGTGGGAAACAGTGCTTCTATACTAATTGCCAGGCGCTGAGACGAATGCCGCCAAGATCGAGCGTCTATGACTTACGGTTCAAGAATTAGCCTCAGAAACAGTGGTTCTGAACATGCTGCCAATAGCTCGCCTGGGAAACATCCAGAGAAGTCCAAGATTGTGTTTTTTTAGACTGGCTGCCACGAGCTGAAACGAATGCAGCCAAGAGCTAGCGTCTGTGACTTACGGTTCAAAAGTTATTCACAGAAACATGGTTCTGAACTTTGCTGCCAGCCGCGAAAGCGAAAATAACCAAGATCGAGCGTCTAGGATTTACTTGTCAATAGCTCGCCTGGGAAACATCCAGAGAAGTCAAAGACAGTGCTTCTGTACTAATTGTCAGGCGCTGAGACGAATGCCGCCAAGATCTAGCGTCTATGACTTACGGTTCAAGAATTAGCCTCAGAAACAGTGGGAAACAGTGCTTCTATACTAATTGCCAGGCGCTGAGACGAATGCCGCCAAGATCGAGCGTCTATGACTTACGGTTCAAGAATTAGCCTCAGAAACAGTGGTTCTGAACATGCTGCCAATAGCTCGCCTGGGAAACATCCAGAGAAGTCCAAGATTGTGTTTTTTAGACTGGCTGCCACGAGCTGAAACGAATGCAGCCAAGAACGAGCGTCTGTGACTTACGGTTCAAAAGTTATTCACAGAAACATCGTTCTGAACTTTGCTGCCAGACGCGAAAGCGAAAATAACCAAGATCGAGCGTCTAGGATTTACTTGTCAAAAGCTCGCCTGGGAAACATCCAGAGAAGTCAAAGACAGTGCTTCTATACTAATTGCCAGGCGCTGAGACGAATGCCGCCAAGATCTAGCGTCTATGACTTACGGTTCAAGAATTAGCCTCAGAAACAGTGGGAAACAGTGCTTCTATACTAATTGCCAGGCGCTGAGACGAATGCCGCCAAGATCGAGCGTCTATGACTTACGGTTCAAGAATTAGCCTCAGAAACAGTGGTTCTGAACATGCTGCCAATAGCTCGCCTGGGAAACATCCAGAGAAGTCCAAGATTGTGTTTTTTAGACTGGCTACCACGAGCTGAAACGAATGCAGCCAAGAGCGAGCGTCAGTGACTTACGGTTCAAGAGTTATTCACAGAAACATGGTTCTGAACTTTGCTGCTAGCCGCGAAAGCGAAAATAACCAAGATCGAGCGTCTAGGATTTACTTGTCAATAGCTCGCCTGGGAAACATCCAGAGAAGTCAAAGACAGTGCTTCTATACTAATTGCCAGGTGCTGAGACGAATGCCGCCAAGATCTAGCGTCTATGACTTACGGTTCAAGAATTAGCCTCAGAAACAGTGGGAAACAGTGCTTCTATACTAATTGCCAGGCGCTGAGACGAATGCCGCCAAGATCGAGCGTCTATGACTTACGGTTCAAGAATTAGCCTCAGAAACAGTGGTTCTGAACATGCTGCCAATAGCTCGCCTGGGAAACATCCAGAGAAGTCCAAGATTGTGTTTTTTAGACTGGCTGCCACGAGCTGAAACGAATGCAGCCAAGAGCTAGCGTCTGTGACTTACGGTTCAAAAGTTATTCACAGAAACATGGTTCTGAACTTTGCTGCCAGCCGCGAAAGCGAAAATAACCAAGATCGAGCGTCTAGGATTTACTTGTCAATAGCTCGCCTGGGAAACATCCAGAGAAGTCAAAGACAGTGCTTCTGTACTAATTGTCAGGCGCTGAGACGAATGCCGCCAAGATCTAGCGTCTATGACTTACGGTTCAAGAGTTAGCCTCAGAAACAGTGGGAAACAGTGCTTCTATACTAATTGCCAGGCGCTGAGACGAATGCCGCCAAGATCGAGCGTCTATGACTTACGGTTCAAGAATTAGCCTCAGAAACAGTGGTTCTGAACATGCTGCCAATAGCTTGCCTGGGAAACATCCAGAGAAGTCCAAGATTGTGTTTTTTAGACTGGCTGCCACGAGCTGAAACGAATGCAGCCAAGAGCGAGCGTCTGTGACTTACGGTTCAAAAGTTATTCACAGAAACATCGTTCTGAACTTTGCTGCCAGCCGCGAAAGCGAAAATAACCAAGATCGAGCGTCTAGGATTTACTTGTCAATAGCTCGCCTGGGAAACATCCAGAGAAGTCAAAGACAGTGCTTCTATACTAATTGCCAGGTGCTGAGACGAATGCCGCCAAGATCTAGCGTCTATGATTTACGGTTCAAGAATTAGCCTCAGAAACAGTGGGAAACAGTGCTTCTATACTAATTGCCAGGCGCTGAGACGAATGCCGCCAAGATCGAGCGTCTATGACTTACGGTTCAAGAATTAGCCTCAGAAACAGTGGTTCTGAACATGCTGCCAATAGCTCGCCTGGGAAACATCCAGAGAAGTCCAAGATTGTGTTTTTTAGACTGGCTGCCACGAGCTGAAACGAATGCAGCCAAGAGCTAGCGTCTGTGACTTACGGTTCAAAAGTTATTCACAGAAACATCGTTCTGAACTTTGCTGCCAGCCGCGAAAGCGAAAATAACCAAGATCGAGCGTCTAGGATTTACTTGTCAAAAGCTCGCCTGGGAAACATCCAGAGAAGTCAAAGACAGTGCTTCTATACTAATTGCCAGGCGCTGAGACGAATGCCGCCAAGATCTAGCGTCTATGACTTACGGTTCAAGAATTAGCCTCAGAAACAGTGGGAAACTGTGCTTCTATACTAATTGCCAGGCGCTGAGACGAATGCCGCCAAGATCGAGCGTCTATGACTTACGGTTCAAGAATTAGCCTCAGAAACAGTGGTTCTGAACATGCTGCCAATAGCTCGCCTGGGAAACATCCAGAGAAGTCCAAGATAGTGTTTTTTAGACTGGCTGCCACGAGCTGAAACGAATGCAGCCAAGAGCGAGCGTCTGTGACTTACGGTTCAAGAGTTATTCACAGAAACATGGTTCTGAACTTTGCTGCCAGCCGCGAAAGCGAAAATAACCAAGATCGAGCGTCTAGGATTTACTTGTCAATAGCTCGCCTGGGAAACATCCAGAGAAGTCAAAGACAGTGCTTCTATACTAATTGCCAGGCGCTGAGACGAATGCCGCCACGATCTAGCGTCTATGACTTACGGTTCAAGAATTAGCCTCAGAAACAGTGGGAAACAGTGCTTCTATACTAATTGCCAGGCGCTGAGACGAATGCCGCCAAGATCGAGCGTCTGTGACTTACGGTTCAAGAGTTATTCACAGAAACATGGTTCTGAACTTTGCTGCCAGACGCGAAAGCGAAAATAACCAAGATCGAGCGTCTAGGATTTACTTGTCAATAGCTCGCCTGGGAAACATCCAGAGAAGTCAAAGACCGTGCTTCTATACTAATTGCCAGGCGCTGAGACGAATGCCGCCAAGATCTAGCGTCTATGACTTACGGTTCAAGAATTAGCCTCAGAAACAGTGGGAAACAGTGATTCTATACTAATTGCCAGGCGCTGAGACGAATGCCGCCAAGATCGAACGTCTATGACTTACGGTTCAAGAATTAGCCTCAGAAACAATGGTTCTGAACATGCTGCCAATAGCTCGCCTGGGAAACATCCAGAGAAGTCCAAGATAGTGTTTTTTAGACTGGCTGCCACGAGCTGAAACGAATGCAGCCAAGAGCGAGCGTCTGTGACTTACGGTTCAAGAGTTATTCACAGAAACATGGTTCTGAACTTTGCTGCCAGCCGCGAAAGCGAAAATAACCAAGATCGAGCGTCTAGGATTTACTTGTCAATAGCTCGCCTGGGAAACATCCAGAGAAGTCAAAGACAGTGCTTCTATACTAATTGCCAGGCGCTGAGACGAATGCCGCCAAGATCTAGCGTCTATGACTTACGGTTCAAGAATTAGCCTCAGAAACAGTGGGAAACAGTGCTTCTATACTAATTGCCAGGCGCTGAGACGAATGCCGCCAAGATCGAGCGTCTATGACTTACGGTTCATGAATTAGCCTCAGAAACAGTGGTTCTGAACATGCTGCCAATAGCTCGTCTGGGAAACATCCAGAGAAGTCCAAGATTGTGTTTTTTAGACTGGCTGCCACGAGCTGAAACGAATGCAGCCAAGAGCGAGCGTCTGTGACTTACGGTTCAAAAGTTATTCACAGAAACATGGTTCTGAACTTTGCTGCCAGCCGCGAAAGCGAAAATAACCAAGATCGAGCGTCTAGGATTTACTTGTCAATAGCTCGCCTGGGAAACATCCAGAGAAGTCAAAGACAGTGCTTCTATACTAATTGCCAGGCGCTGAGACGAATGCCGCCAAGATCTAGCGTCTATGACTTACGGTTCAAGAATTAGCCTCAGAAACAGTGGGAAACAGTGCTTCTATACTAATTGCCAGGCGCTGAGACGAATGCCGCCAAGATCGAGCGTCTATGACTTACGGTTCAAGAATTAGCCTCAGAAACAGTGGTTCTGAACATGCTGCCAATAGCTCGCCTGGGAAACATCCAGAGAAGTCCAAGATTGTGTTTTTTAGACTGGCTGCCACGAGCTGAAACGAATGCAGCCAAGAGCTAGCGTCTGTGACTTACGGTTCAAAAGTTATTCACAGAAACATGGTTCTGAACTTTGCTGCCAGCCGCGAAATCGAAAATAACCAAGATCGAGCGTCTAGGATTTACTTGTCAATAGCTCGCCTGGGAAACATCCAGAGAAGTCAAAGACAGTGCTTCTATACTAATTGCCAGGCGCTGAGACGAATGCCGCCAAGATCTAGCTTCTATGACTTACGGTTCAAGAATTAGCCTCAGAAACAGTGGGAAACAGTGCTTCTATACTAATTGCCAGGCGCTGAGACGAATGCCGCCAAGATCGAGCGTCTATGACTTACGGTTCAAGAATTAGCCTCAGAAACAGTGGTTCTGAACATGCTGCCAATAGCTCGCCTGGGAAACATCCAGAGAAGTCCAAGATTGTGTTTTTTAGACTGGCTGCCACGAGCTGAAACGAATGCAGCCAAGAGCGAGCGTCTGTGACTTACGGTTCAAAAGTTATTCACAGAAACATGGTTCTGAACTTTGCTGCCAGCCGCGAAAGCGAAAATAACCAAGATCGAGCGTCTAGGATTTACTTGTCAAAAGCTCGCCTGGGAAACATCCAGAGAAGTCAAAGACAGTGCTTCTATACTAATTGCCAGGCGCTGAGACGAATGCCGCCAAGATCTAGCGTCTATGACTTACGGTTCAAGAATTAGCCTCAGAAACAGTGGGAAACAGTGCTTCTATACTAATTGCCAGGCGCTGAGACGAATGCCGCCAAGATCGAGCGTCTATGACACGGTTCAAGAATTAGCCTCAGAAACAGTGGTTCTGAACATGCTGCCAATAGCTCGCCTGGGAAACATCCAGAGAAGTCCAAGATTGTGTTTTTTAGACTGGCTGCCACGAGCTGAAACGAATGCAGCCAAGAGCGAGCGTCTGTGACTTACGGTTCAAAAGTTATTCACAGAAACATGGTTCTGAACTTTGCTGCCAGCCGCGAAAGCGAAAATAACCAAGATCGAGCGTCTAGGATTTACTTGTCAATAGCTCGCCTGGGAAACATCCAGAGAAGTCAAAGACAGTGCTTCTATACTAATTGCCAGGCGCTGAGACGAATGCCGCCAAGATCTAGCGTCTATGACTTACGGTTCAAGAATTAGCCTCAGAAACAGTGGGAAACAGTGCTTCTATACTAATTGCCAGGCGCTGAGACGAATGCCGCCAAGATCGAGCGTCTATGACTTACGGTTCAAGAATTAGCCTCAGAAACAGTGGTTCTGAACATGCTGCCAATAGCTCGCCTGGGAAACATCCAGAGAAGTCCAAGATAGTGTTTTTTAGACTGGCTGCCACGAGCTGAAACGAATGCAGCCAAGAGCGAGCGTCTGTGACTTACGGTTCAAGAGTTATTCACAGAAACATGGTTCTGAACTTTGCTGCCAGCCGCGAAAGCGAAAATAACCAAGATCGAGCGTCTAGGATTTACTTGTCAATAGCTCGCCTGGGAAACATCCAGAGAAGTCAAAGACAGTGCTTCTATACTAATTGCCAGGCGCTGAGACGAATGCCGCCAAGATCTAGCGTCTATGACTTACGGTTCAAGAATTAGCCTCAGAAACAGTGGGAAACAGTGCTTCTATACCAATTGCCAGGCGCTGAGACGAATGCCGCCAAGATCGAGCGTCTGTGACTTACGGTTCAAGAGTTATTCACAGAAACATGGTTCTGAACTTTGCTGCCAGCCGCGAAAGCGAAGATAACCAAGATCGAGCGTCTAGGATTTACTTGTCAATAGCTCGCCTGGGAAAACATCCAGAGAAGTCAAAGACAGTGCTTCTATACTAATTGCCAGGCGCTGAGACGAATGCCGCCACGATCTAGCGTCTATGACTTACGGTTCAAGAATTAGCCTCAGAAACAGTGGGAAACAGTGCTTCTATACTAATTGCCAGGCGCTGAGACAATGCCGCCAAGATCGAGCGTCTATGACTTACGGTTCAAGAATTAGCCTCAGAAACAGTGGGAAACAGTGCTTCTATACTAATTGCCAGGCGCTGAGACGAATGCCGCCAAGATCGAGCGTCTATGACTTACGGTTCAAGTATTAGCCTCAGAAACAGTGGTTCTGAACATGCTGCCAATAGCTCGCCTGGGAAACATCCAGAGAAGTCCAAGATAGTGTTTTTTAGACTGGCTGCCACGAGCTGAAACGAATGCAGCCAAGAGCGAGCGTCTGTGACTTACGGTTCAAGAGTTATTCACAGAAACATGGTTCTGAACTTTGCTGCCAGCCGCGAAAGCGAAAATAACCAAGATCGAGCGTCTAGGATTTACTTGTCAATAGCACGCCTGGGAAACATCCAGAGAAGTCAAAGACAGTGCTTCTATACTAATTGCCAGGCGCTGAGACGAATGCCGCCAAGATCTAGCGTCTATGACTTACGGTTCAAGAATTAGCCTCAGAAACAGTGGGAAACAGTGCTTCTATACTAATTGCCAGGCGCTGAGACGAATGCCGCCAAGATCGAGCGTCTATGACTTACGGTTCAAGAATTAGCCTCAGAAACAGTGGTTCTGAACATGCTGCCAATAGCTCGCCTGGGAAACATCCAGAGAAGTCCAAGATAGTGTTTTTTAGACTGGCTGCCACGAGCTGAAACGAATGCAGCCAAGATCGAGCGTCTGTGACTTACGGTTCAAGAGTTATTCACAGAAACATGGTTCTGAACTTTGCTGCCAGCCGCGAAAGCGAAGATAACCAAGATCGAGCGTCTAGGATTTACTTGTCAATAGCTCGCCTGGGAAACATCCAGAGAAGTCAAAGACAGTGCTTCTATACTAATTGCCAGGCGCTGAGACGAATGCCGCCACGATCTAGCGTCTATGACTTACGGTTCAAGAATTAGCCTCAGAAACAGTGGGAAACAGTGCTTCTATACTAATTGCCAGGCGCTGAGACGAATGCCGCCAAGATCGAGCGTCTATGACTTACGGTTCAAGAATTAGCCTCAGAAACAGTGGGAAACAGTGCTTCTATACTAATTGCCAGGCGCTGAGACGAATGCCGCCAAGATCGAGCGTCTATGACTTACGGTTCAAGAATTAGCCTCAGAAACAGTGGTTCTGAACATGCTGCCAATAGCTCGCCTGGGAAACATCCAGAGAAGTCCAAGATAGTGTTTTTTAGACTGGCTGCCACGAGCTGAAACGAATGCAGCCAAGAGCGAGCGTCTGTGACTTACGGTTCAAGAGTTATTCACAGAAACATGGTTCTGAACTTTGCTGCCAGCCGCGAAAGCGAAGATAACCAAGATCGAGCGTCTAGGATTTACTTGTCAATAGCTCGCCTGGGAAACATCCAGAGAAGTCAAAGACAGTGCTTCTATACTAATTGCCAGGCGCTGAGACGAATGCCGCCACGATCTAGCGTCTATGACTTACGGTTCAAGAATTAGCCTCAGAAACAGTGGGAAACAGTGCTTCTATACTAATTGCCAGGCGCTGAGACGAATGCCGCCAAGATCGAGCGTCTATGACTTACGGTTCAAGAATTAGCCTCAGAAACAGTGGGAAACAGTGCTTCTATACTAATTGCCAGGCGCTGAGACGAATGCCGCCAAGATCGAGCGTCTATGACTTACGGTTCAAGAATTAGCCTCAGAAACAGTGGTTCTGAACATGCTGCCAATAGCTCGCCTGGGAAACATCCAGAGAAGTCCAAGATAGTGTTTTTTAGACTGGCTGCCACGAGCTGAAACGAATGCAGCCAAGAGCGAGCGTCTGTGACTTACGGTTCAAGAGTTATTCACAGAAACATGGTTCTGAACTTTGCTGCCAGCCGCGAAAGCGAAAATAACCAAGATCGAGCGTCTAGGATTTACTTGTCAATAGCACGCCTGGGAAACATCCAGAGAAGTCAAAGACAGTGCTTCTATACTAATTGCCAGGCGCTGAGACGAATGCCGCCATGATCTAGCGTCTATGACTTACGGTTCAAGAATTAGCCTCAGACACAGTGGGAAACAGTGCTTCTATACTAATTGCCAGGCGCTGAGACG
>NW_027462859.1:0-21994 GCF_050947455.1 Rhinoderma darwinii
AACTCCTGAACCGTAAGTCCTAGACGCTCGCTCTTGGCTGCATTCGATTCAGCTCGTGGCAGCCAGTCTAAAAAACACTATCTTGGACTTCTCTGCATGTTTCCCAGGCGAGCAATTGGCAGCATGTTCAGAACCATGTTTCTGTGAATAACTCCTGAACCGTAAGTCCTAGACGCTCGCTCTTGGCTGCATTCGATTCAGCTCGTGGCAGCCAGTCTAAAAAACACTATCTTGACTTCTCTGCATGTTTCCCAGGCGAGCATTGGCAGCATGTTCAGAACCATGTTTCTGTGAATAACTCCTGAACCGTAAGTCCTAGACGCTCGCTCTTGGCTGCATTCGATTCAGCTCGTGGCAGCCAGTCTAAAAAACACTATCTTGGACTTCTCTGCATGTTTTCCCAGGCGAGCAATTGGCAGCATGTTCAGAACCATGTTTCTGTGAATAACTCCTGAACCGTAAGTCCTAGACGCTCGCTCTTGGCTGCATTCGATTCAGCTCGTGGCAGCCAGTCTAAAAAACACTATCTTGGACTTCTCTGCATGTTCCTAAGGCAAATGTTTCTAAAGCTAATTCTTGAACCGTAAGTCCTAGACGCTCGATCTTGGCGGCATTCGTCTCAGCGCCAGGCAATTAGTATAGGAGCACTGTGTTTGACTTCTCTGGATGTTTCCCAGGCGAGTTATTGACAAGTAAATCCTAGACGCTCGATCTTGGTTATTTTCGCTTTCGCGGCTGGCAGTAAAAGAACCATGTTCTGTGAATAACTCCTGAACCGTAAGTCCTAGACGCTCGCTCTTGGCTGCATTCGATTCAGCTCGTGGCAGCCAGTCTAAAAAACACTATCTTGGACTTCTCTGCATGTTTCCCAGGCGAGCAATTGTCAGCATGTTCAGAACCATGTTTCTGTGAATAACTCCTGAACCGTAAGTCCTAGACGCTCGCTCTTGGCTGCATTCGATTCAGCTCGTGGCAGCCAGTCTAAAAAACACTATCTTGGACTTCTCTGCATGTTTCCCAGGCGAGCAATTGGCAGCATGTTCAGAACCATGTTTCTGTGAATAACTCCTGAACCGTAAGTCCTAGACGCTCGCTCTTGGCTGCATTCGATTCAGCTCGTGGCAGCCAGTCTAAAAAACACTATCTTGGACTTCTCTGCATGTTTCCCAGGCGAGCAATTGGCAGCATGTTCAGAACCATGTTTCTGTGAATAACTCCTGAACCGTAAGTCCTAGACGCTCGCTCTTGGCTGCATTCGATTCAGCTCGTGGCAGCCAGTCTAAAAAACACTATCTTGGACTTCTCTGCATGTTTCCCAGGCGAGCAATTGGCAGCATGTTCAGAACCATGTTTCTGTGAATAACTCCTGAACCGTAAGTCCTAGACGCTCGCTCTTGGCTGCATTCGATTCAGCTCGTGGCAGCCAGTCTAAAAAACACTATCTTGGACTTCTCTGCATGTTCCTAAGGCAAATGTTTCTAAAGCTAATTCTTGAACCGTAAGTCCTAGACGCTCGATCTTGGCGGCATTCGTCTCAGCGCCAGGCAATTAGTATAGGAGCACTGTGTTTGACTTCTCTGGATGTTTCCCAGGCGAGTTATTGACAAGTAAATCCTAGACGCTCGATCTTGGTTATTTTCGCTTTCGCGGCTGGCAGTAAAAGAACCATGTTTCTGTGAATAACTCCTGAACCGTAAGTCCTAGACGCTCGCTCTTGGCTGCATTCGATTCAGCTCGTGGCAGCCAGTCTAAAAAACACTATCTTGGACTTCTCTGCATGTTTCCCAGGCGAGCAATTGGCAGCATGTTCAGAACCATGTTTCTGTGAATAACTCCTGAACCGTAAGTCCTAGACGCTCGCTCTTGGCTGCATTCGATTCAGCTCGTGGCAGCCAGTCTAAAAAACACTATCTTGGACTTCTCTGCATGTTCCTAAGGCAAATGTTTCTAAAGCTAATTCTTGAACCGTAAGTCCTAGACGCTCGATCTTGGCGGCATTCGTCTCAGCGCCAGGCAATTAGTATAGGAGCACTGTGTTTGACTTCTCTGGATGTTTCCCAGGCGAGTTATTGACAAGTAAATCCTAGACGCTCGATCTTGGTTATTTTCGCTTTCGCGGCTGGCAGTAAAAGAACCATGTTTCTGTGAATAACTCCTGAACCGTAAGTCCTAGACGCTCGCTCTTGGCTGCATTCGATTCAGCTCGTGGCAGCCAGTCTAAAAAACACTATCTTGGACTTCTCTGCTTGTTTCCCAGGCGAGCAATTGGCAGCATGTTCAGAACCATGTTTCTGTGAATAACTCCTGAACCGTAAGTCCTAGACGCTCGCTCTTGGCTGCATTCGATTCAGCTCGTGGCAGCCAGTCTAAAAAACACTATCTTGGACTTCTCTGCATGTTTCCCAGGCGAGCAATTGGCAGCATGTTCAGAACCATGTTTCTGTGAATAACTCCTGAACCGTAAGTCCTAGACGCTCGCTCTTGGCTGCATTCGATTCAGCTCGTGGCAGCCAGTCTAAAAAACACTATCTTGGACTTCTCTGCATGTTTCCCAGGCGAGCAATTGGCAGCATGTTCAGAACCATGTTTCTGTGAATAACTCCTGAACCGTAAGTCCTAGACGCTCGCTCTTGGCTGCATTCGATTCAGCTCGTGGCAGCCAGTCTAAAAAACACTATCTTGGACTTCTCTGCATGTTCCTAAGGCAAATGTTTCTAAAGCTAATTCTTGAACCGTAAGTCCTAGACGCTCGATCTTGGCGGCATTCGTCTCAGCGCCACGCAATTAGTATAGGAGCACTGTGTTTGACTTCTCTGGATGTTTCCCAGGCGAGTTATTGACAAGTAAATCCTAGACGCTCGATCTTGGTTATTTTCGCTTTCGCGGCTGGCAGTAAAAGAACCATGTTTCTGTGAATAACTCCTGAACCGTAAGTCCTAGACGCTCGCTCTTGGCTGCATTCGATTCAGCTCGTGGCAGCCAGTCTAAAAAACACTATCTTGGACTTCTCTGCATGTTTCCCAGGCGAGCAATTGGCAGCATGTTCAGAACCATGTTTCTGTGAATAACTCCTGAACCGTAAGTCCTAGACGCTCGCTCTTGGCTGCATTCGATTCAGCTCGTGGCAGCCAGTCTAAAAAACACTATCTTGGACTTCTCTGCATGTTTCCCAGGCGAGCAATTGGCAGCATGTTCAGAACCATGTTTCTGTGAATAACTCCTGAACCGTAAGTCCTAGACGCTCGCTCTTGGCTGCATTCGATTCAGCTCGTGGCAGCCAGTCTAAAAAACACTATCTTGGACTTCTCTGCATGTTCCTAAGGCAAATGTTTCTAAAGCTAATTCTTGAACCGTAAGTCCTAGACGCTCGATCTTGGCGGCATTCGTCTCAGCGCCACGCAATTAGTATAGGAGCACTGTGTTTGACTTCTCTGGATGTTTCCCAGGCGAGTTATTGACAAGTAAATCCTAGACGCTCGATCTTGGTTATTTTCGCTTTCGCGGCTGGCAGTAAAAGAACCATGTTTCTGTGAATAACTCCTGAACCGTAAGTCCTAGACGCTCGCTCTTGGCTGCATTCGATTCAGCTCGTGGCAGCCAGTCTAAAAAACACTATCTTGGACTTCTCTGCTTGTTTCCCAGGCGAGCAATTGGCAGCATTTTCAGAACCATGTTTCTGTGAATAACTCCTGAACCGTAAGTCCTAGACGCTCGCTCTTGGCTGCATTCGATTCAGCTCGTGGCAGCCAGTCTAAAAAACACTATCTTGGACTTCTCTGCATGTTTCCCAGGCGAGCAATTGTCAGCATGTTCAGAACCATGTTTCTGTGAATAACTCCTGAACCGTAAGTCCTAGACGCTCGCTCTTGGCTGCATTCGATTCAGCTCGTGGCAGCCAGTCTAAAAAACACTATCTTGGACTTCTCTGCATGTTTCCCAGGCGAGCAATTGGCAGCATGTTCAGAACCATGTTTCTGTGAATAACTCCTGAACCGTAAGTCCTAGACGCTCGCTCTTGGCTGCATTCGATTCAGCTCGTGGCAGCCAGTCTAAAAAACACTATCTTGGACTTCTCTGCATGTTTCCCAGGCGAGAAATTGGCAGCATGTTCAGAACCATGTTTCTGTGAATAACTCCTGAACCGTAAGTCCTAGACGCTCGCTCTTGGCTGCATTCGATTCAGCTCGTGGCAGCCAGTCTAAAAAACACTATCTTGGACTTCTCTGCATGTTTCCCAGGCGAGCAATTGGCAGCATGTTCAGAACCATGTTTCTGTGAATAACTCCTGAACCGTAAGTCCTAGACGCTCGCTCTTGGCTGCATTCGATTCAGCTCGTGGCAGCCAGTCTAAAAAACACTATCTTGGACTTCTCTGCATGTTTCCCAGGCGAGAAATTGGCAGCATGTTCAAAACCATGTTTCTGTGAATAACTCCTGAACCGTAAGTCCTAGACGCTCGATCTTGGCGGCATTCGTCTCAGCGCCTGGCAATTAGTATAGGAGCACTGTGTTTGACTTCTCTGGATGTTTCCCAGGCGAGTTATTGACAAGTAAATCCTAGACGCTCGATCTTGGTTATTTTCGCTTTCGCGGCTGGCAGTAAAAGAACCATGTTTCTGTGAATAACTCCTGAACCGTAAGTCCTAGACGCTCGCTCTTGGCTGCATTCGATTCAGCTCGTGGCAGCCAGTCTAAAAAACACTATCTTGGACTTCTCTGCATGTTTCCCAGGCGAGAAATTGGCAGCATGTTCAGAACCATGTTTCTGTGAATAACTCCTGAACCGTAAGTCCTAGACGCTCGATCTTGGCGGCATTCGTCTCAGCGCCTGGCAATTAGTATAGGAGCACTGTGTTTGACTTCTCTGGATGTTTCCCAGGCGAGTTATTGACAAGTAAATCCTAGACGCTCGATCTTGGTTATTTTCGCTTTCGCGGCTGGCAGTAAAAGAACCATGTTTCTGTGAATAACTCCTGAACCGTAAGTCCTAGACGCTCGCTCTTGGCTGCATTCGATTCAGCTCGTGGCAGCCAGTCTAAAAAACACTATCTTGGACTTCTCTGCATGTTTCCCAGGCGAGCAATTGGCAGCATGTTCAGAACCATGTTTCTGTGAATAACTCCTGAACCGTAAGTCCTAGACGCTCGCTCTTGGCTGCATTCGATTCAGCTCGTGGCAGCCAGTCTAAAAAACACTATCTTGGACTTCTCTGCATGTTTCCCAGACGAGCAATTGGCAGCATGTTCAGAACCATGTTTCTGTGAATAACTCCTGAACCGTAAGTCCTAGACGCTCGCTCTTGGCTGCATTCGATTCAGCTCGTGGCAGCCAGTCTAAAAAACACTATCTTGGACTTCTCTGCATGTTTCCCAGGCGAGAAATTGGCAGCATGTTCAGAACCATGTTTCTGTGAATAACTCCTGAACCGTAAGTCCTAGACGCTCGATCTTGGCGGCATTCGTCTCAGCGCCTGGCAATTAGTATAGGAGCACTGTGTTTGACTTCTCTGGATGTTTCCCAGGCGAGTTATTGACAAGTAAATCCTAGACGCTCGATCTTGGTTATTTTCGCTTTCGCGGCTGGCAGTAAAAGAACCATGTTTCTGTGAATAACTCCTGAACCGTAAGTCCTAGACGCTCGCTCTTGGCTGCATTCGATTCAGCTCGTGGCAGCCAGTCTAAAAAACACTATCTTGGACTTCTCTGCATGTTTCCCAGGCGAGAAATTGGCAGCATGTTCAGAACCATGTTTCTGTGAATAACTCCTGAACCGTAAGTCCTAGACGCTCGATCTTGGCGGCATTCGTCTCAGCGCCTGGCAATTAGTATAGGAGCACTGTGTTTGACTTCTCTGGATGTTTCCCAGGCGAGTTATTGACAAGTAAATCCTAGACGCTCGATCTTGGTTATTTTCGCTTTCGCGGCTGGCAGTAAAAGAACCATGTTTCTGTGAATAACTCCTGAACCGTAAGTCCTAGACGCTCGCTCTTGGCTGCATTCGATTCAGCTCGTGGCAGCCAGTCTAAAAAACACTATCTTGGACTTCTCTGCATGTTTCCCAGGCGAGCAATTGGCAGCATGTTCAGAACCATGTTTCTGTGAATAACTCCTGAACCGTAAGTCCTAGACGCTCGCTCTTGGCTGCATTCGATTCAGCTCGTGGCAGCCAGTCTAAAAAACACTATCTTGGACTTCTCTGCATGTTTCCCAGGCGAGCAATTGGCAGCATGTTCAGAACCATGTTTCTGTGAATAACTCCTGAACCGTAAGTCCTAGACGCTCGCTCTTGGCTGCATTCGATTCAGCTCGTGGCAGCCAGTCTAAAAAACACTATCTTGGACTTCTCTGCATGTTTCCCAGGCGAGCAATTGGCAGCATGTTCAGAACCATGTTTCTGTGAATAACTCCTGAACCGTAAGTCCTAGACGCTCGCTCTTGGCTGCATTCGATTCAGCTCGTGGCAGCCAGTCTAAAAAACACTATCTTGGACTTCTCTGCATGTTCCTAAGGCAAATGTTTCTAAAGCTAATTCTTGAACCGTAAGTCCTAGACGCTCGATCTTGGCGGCATTCGTCTCAGCGCCAGGCAATTAGTATAGGAGCACTGTGTTTGACTTCTCTGGATGTTTCCCAGGCGAGTTATTGACAAGTAAATCCTAGACGCTCGATCTTGGTTATTTTCGCTTTCGCGGCTGGCAGTAAAAGAACCATGTTTCTGTGAATAACTCCTGAACCGTAAGTCCTAGACGCTCGCTCTTGGCTGCATTCGATTCAGCTCGTGGCAGCCAGTCTAAAAAACACTATCTTGGACTTCTCTGCATGTTTCCCAGGCGAGCAATTGGCAGCATGTTCAGAACCATGTTTCTGTGAATAACTCCTGAACCGTAAGTCCTAGACGCTCGCTCTTGGCTGCATTCGATTCAGCTCGTGGCAGCCAGTCTAAAAAACACTATCTTGGACTTCTCTGCATGTTCCTAAGGCAAATGTTTCTAAAGCTAATTCTTGAACCGTAAGTCCTAGACGCTCGATCTTGGCGGCATTCGTCTCAGCGCCAGGCAATTAGTATAGGAGCACTGTGTTTGACTTCTCTGGATGTTTCCCAGGCGAGTTATTGACAAGTAAATCCTAGACGCTCGATCTTGGTTATTTTCGCTTTCGCGGCTGGCAGTAAAAGAACCATGTTTCTGTGAATAACTCCTGAACCGTAAGTCCTAGACGCTCGCTCTTGGCTGCATTCGATTCAGCTCGTGGCAGCCAGTCTAAAAAACACTATCTTGGACTTCTCTGCTTGTTTCCCAGGCGAGCAATTGGCAGCATGTTCAGAACCATGTTTCTGTGAATAACTCCTGAACCGTAAGTCCTAGACGCTCGCTCTTGGCTGCATTCGATTCAGCTCGTGGCAGCCAGTCTAAAAAACACTATCTTGGACTTCTCTGCATGTTTCCCAGGCGAGCAATTGGCAGCATGTTCAGAACCATGTTTCTGTGAATAACTCCTGAACCGTAAGTCCTAGACGCTCGCTCTTGGCTGCATTCGATTCAGCTCGTGGCAGCCAGTCTAAAAAACACTATCTTGGACTTCTCTGCATGTTTCCCAGGCGAGCAATTGGCAGCATGTTCAGAACCATGTTTCTGTGAATAACTCCTGAACCGTAAGTCCTAGACGCTCGCTCTTGGCTGCATTCGATTCAGCTCGTGGCAGCCAGTCTAAAAAACACTATTTTGGACTTCTCTGCATGTTCCTAAGGCAAATGTTTCTAAAGCTAATTCTTGAACCGTAAGTCCTAGACGCTCGATCTTGGCGGCATTCGTCTCAGCGCCACGCAATTAGTATAGGAGCACTGTGTTTGACTTCTCTGGATGTTTCCCAGGCGAGTTATTGACAAGTAAATCCTAGACGCTCGATCTTGGTTATTTTCGCTTTCGCGGCTGGCAGTAAAAGAACCATGTTTCTGTGAATAACTCCTGAACCGTAAGTCCTAGACGCTCGCTCTTGGCTGCATTCGATTCAGCTCGTGGCAGCCAGTCTAAAAAACACTATCTTGGACTTCTCTGCATGTTCCTAAGGCAAATGTTTCTAAAGCTAATTCTTGAACCGTAAGTCCTAGACGCTCGATCTTGGCGGCATTCGTCTCAGCGCCAGGCAATTAGTATAGGAGCACTGTGTTTGACTTCTCTGGATGTTTCCCAGGCGAGTTATTGACAAGTAAATCCTAGACGCTCGATCTTGGTTATTTTCGCTTTCGCGGCTGGCAGTAAAAGAACCATGTTTCTGTGAATAACTCCTGAACCGTAAGTCCTAGACGCTCGCTCTTGGCTGCATTCGATTCAGCTCGTGGCAGCCAGTCTAAAAAACACTATCTTGGACTTCTCTGCTTGTTTCCCAGGCGAGCAATTGGCAGCATGTTCAGAACCATGTTTCTGTGAATAACTCCTGAACCGTAAGTCCTAGACGCTCGCTCTTGGCTGCATTCGATTCAGCTCGTGGCAGCCAGTCTAAAAAACACTATCTTGGACTTCTCTGCATGTTTCCCAGGCGAGCAATTGGCAGCATGTTCAGAACCATGTTTCTGTGAATAACTCCTGAACCGTAAGTCCTAGACGCTCGCTCTTGGCTGCATTCGATTCAGCTCGTGGCAGCCAGTCTAAAAAACACTATCTTGGACTTCTCTGCATGTTTCCCAGGCGAGCAATTGGCAGCATGTTCAGAACCATGTTTCTGTGAATAACTCCTGAACCGTAAGTCCTAGACGCTCGCTCTTGGCTGCATTCGATTCAGCTCGTGGCAGCCAGTCTAAAAAACACTATCTTGGACTTCTCTGCATGTTCCTAAGGCAAATGTTTCTAAAGCTAATTCTTGAACCGTAAGTCCTAGACGCTCGATCTTGGCGGCATTCGTCTCAGCGCCACGCAATTAGTATAGGAGCACTGTGTTTGACTTCTCTGGATGTTTCCCAGGCGAGTTATTGACAAGTAAATCCTAGACGCTCGATCTTGGTTATTTTCGCTTTCGCGGCTGGCAGTAAAAGAACCATGTTTCTGTGAATAACTCCTGAACCGTAAGTCCTAGACGCTCGCTCTTGGCTGCATTCGATTCAGCTCGTGGCAGCCAGTCTAAAAAACACTATCTTGGACTTCTCTGCATGTTTCCCAGGCGAGCAATTGGCAGCATGTTCAGAACCATGTTTCTGTGAATAACTCCTGAACCGTAAGTCCTAGACGCTCGCTCTTGGCTGCATTCGATTCAGCTCGTGGCAGCCAGTCTAAAAAACACTATCTTGGACTTCTCTGCATGTTTCCCAGGCGAGCAATTGGCAGCATGTTCAGAACCATGTTTCTGTGAATAACTCCTGAACCGTAAGTCCTAGACGCTCGCTCTTGGCTGCATTCGATTCAGCTCGTGGCAGCCAGTCTAAAAAACACTATCTTGGACTTCTCTGCATGTTCCTAAGGCAAATGTTTCTAAAGCTAATTCTTGAACCGTAAGTCCTAGACGCTCGATCTTGGCGGCATTCGTCTCAGCGCCACGCAATTAGTATAGGAGCACTGTGTTTGACTTCTCTGGATGTTTCCCAGGCGAGTTATTGACAAGTAAATCCTAGACGCTCGATCTTGGTTATTTTCGCTTTCGCGGCTGGCAGTAAAAGAACCATGTTTCTGTGAATAACTCCTGAACCGTAAGTCCTAGACGCTCGCTCTTGGCTGCATTCGATTCAGCTCGTGGCAGCCAGTCTAAAAAACACTATCTTGGACTTCTCTGCTTGTTTCCCAGGCGAGCAATTGGCAGCATTTTCAGAACCATGTTTCTGTGAATAACTCCTGAACCGTAAGTCCTAGACGCTCGCTCTTGGCTGCATTCGATTCAGCTCGTGGCAGCCAGTCTAAAAAACACTATCTTGGACTTCTCTGCATGTTTCCCAGGCGAGCAATTGTCAGCATGTTCAGAACCATGTTTCTGTGAATAACTCCTGAACCGTAAGTCCTAGACGCTCGCTCTTGGCTGCATTCGATTCAGCTCGTGGCAGCCAGTCTAAAAAACACTATCTTGGACTTCTCTGCATGTTTCCCAGGCGAGCAATTGGCAGCATGTTCAGAACCATGTTTCTGTGAATAACTCCTGAACCGTAAGTCCTAGACGCTCGCTCTTGGCTGCATTCGATTCAGCTCGTGGCAGCCAGTCTAAAAAACACTATCTTGGACTTCTCTGCATGTTTCCCAGGCGAGAAATTGGCAGCATGTTCAGAACCATGTTTCTGTGAATAACTCCTGAACCGTAAGTCCTAGACGCTCGCTCTTGGCTGCATTCGATTCAGCTCGTGGCAGCCAGTCTAAAAAACACTATCTTGGACTTCTCTGCATGTTTCCCAGGCGAGCAATTGGCAGCATGTTCAGAACCATGTTTCTGTGAATAACTCCTGAACCGTAAGTCCTAGACGCTCGCTCTTGGCTGCATTCGATTCAGCTCGTGGCAGCCAGTCTAAAAAAACACTATCTTGGACTTCTCTGCATGTTTCCCAGGCGAGAAATTGGCAGCATGTTCAAAACCATGTTTCTGTGAATAACTCCTGAACCGTAAGTCCTAGACGCTCGATCTTGGCGGCATTCGTCTCAGCGCCTGGCAATTAGTATAGGAGCACTGTGTTTGACTTCTCTGGATGTTTCCCAGGCGAGTTATTGACAAGTAAATCCTAGACGCTCGATCTTGGTTATTTTCGCTTTCGCGGCTGGCAGTAAAAGAACCATGTTTCTGTGAATAACTCCTGAACCGTAAGTCCTAGACGCTCGCTCTTGGCTGCATTCGATTCAGCTCGTGGCAGCCAGTCTAAAAAACACTATCTTGGACTTCTCTGCATGTTTCCCAGGCGAGAAATTGGCAGCATGTTCAGAACCATGTTTCTGTGAATAACTCCTGAACCGTAAGTCCTAGACGCTCGATCTTGGCGGCATTCGTCTCAGCGCCTGGCAATTAGTATAGGAGCACTGTGTTTGACTTCTCTGGATGTTTCCCAGGCGAGTTATTGACAAGTAAATCCTAGACGCTCGATCTTGGTTATTTTCGCTTTCGCGGCTGGCAGTAAAAGAACCATGTTTCTGTGAATAACTCCTGAACCGTAAGTCCTAGACGCTCGCTCTTGGCTGCATTCGATTCAGCTCGTGGCAGCCAGTCTAAAAAACACTATCTTGGACTTCTCTGCATGTTTCCCAGGCGAGCAATTGGCAGCATGTTCAGAACCATGTTTCTGTGAATAACTCCTGAACCGTAAGTCCTAGACGCTCGCTCTTGGCTGCATTCGATTCAGCTCGTGGCAGCCAGTCTAAAAAACACTATCTTGGACTTCTCTGCATGTTTCCCAGACGAGCAATTGGCAGCATGTTCAGAACCATGTTTCTGTGAATAACTCCTGAACCGTAAGTCCTAGACGCTCGCTCTTGGCTGCATTCGATTCAGCTCGTGGCAGCCAGTCTAAAAAACACTATCTTGGACTTCTCTGCATGTTTCCCAGGCGAGCAATTGGCAGCATGTTCAGAACCATGTTTCTGTGAATAACTCCTGAGCCGTAAGTCCTAGACGCTCGCTCTTGGCTGCATTCGATTCAGCTCGTGGCAGCCAGTCTAAAAAACACTATCTTGGACTTCTCTGCATGTTTCCCAGGCGAGCAATTGGCAGCATGTTCAGAACCATGTTTCTGTGAATAACTCCTGAACCGTAAGTCCTAGACGCTCGCTCTTGGCTGCATTCGATTCAGCTCGTGGCAGCCAGTCTAAAAAACACTATCTTGGACTTCTCTGCATGTTCCTAAGGCAAATGTTTCTAAAGCTAATTCTTGAACCGTAAGTCCTAGACGCTCGATCTTGGCGGCATTCGTCTCAGCGCCACGCAATTAGTATAGGAGCACTGTGTTTGACTTCTCTGGATGTTTCCCAGGCGAGTTATTGACAAGTAAATCCTAGACGCTCGATCTTGGTTATTTTCGCTTTCGCGGCTGGCAGTAAAAGAACCATGTTTCTGTGAATAACTCCTGAACCGTAAGTCCTAGACGCTCGCTCTTGGCTGCATTCGATTCAGCTCGTGGCAGCCAGTCTAAAAAACACTATCTTGGACTTCTCTGCTTGTTTCCCAGGCGAGCAATTGGCAGCATTTTCAGAACCATGTTTCTGTGAATAACTCCTGAACCGTAAGTCCTAGACGCTCGCTCTTGGCTGCATTCGATTCAGCTCGTGGCAGCCAGTCTAAAAAACACTATCTTGGACTTCTCTGCATGTTTCCCAGGCGAGCAATTGTCAGCATGTTCAGAACCATGTTTCTGTGAATAACTCCTGAACCGTAAGTCCTAGACGCTCGCTCTTGGCTGCATTCGATTCAGCTCGTGGCAGCCAGTCTAAAAAACACTATCTTGGACTTCTCTGCATGTTTCCCAGGCGAGCAATTGGCAGCATGTTCAGAACCATGTTTCTGTGAATAACTCCTGAACCGTAAGTCCTAGACGCTCGCTCTTGGCTGCATTCGATTCAGCTCGTGGCAGCCAGTCTAAAAAACACTATCTTGGACTTCTCTGCATGTTTCCCAGGCGAGCAATTGGCAGCATGTTCAGAACCATGTTTCTGTGAATAACTCCTGAACCGTAAGTCCTAGACGCTCGCTCTTGGCTGCATTCGATTCAGCTCGTGGCAGCCAGTCTAAAAAACACTATCTTGGACTTCTCTGCATGTTTCCCAGGCGAGCAATTGGCAGCATGTTCAGAACCATGTTTCTGTGAATAACTCCTGAACCGTAAGTCCTAGACGCTCGCTCTTGGCTGCATTCGATTCAGCTCGTGGCAGCCAGTCTAAAAAACACTATCTTGGACTTCTCTGCATGTTTCCCAGGCGAGCAATTGGCAGCATGTTCAGAACCATGTTTCTGTGAATAACTCCTGAACCGTAAGTCCTAGACGCTCGCTCTTGGCTGCATTCGATTCAGCTCGTGGCAGCCAGTCTAAAAAACACTATCTTGGACTTCTCTGCATGTTCCTAAGGCAAATGTTTCTAAAGCTAATTCTTGAACCGTAAGTCCTAGACGCTCGATCTTGGCGGCATTCGTCTCAGCGCCAGGCAATTAGTATAGGAGCACTGTGTTTGACTTCTCTGGATGTTTCCCAGGCGAGTTATTGACAAGTAAATCCTAGACGCTCGATCTTGGTTATTTTCGCTTTCGCGGCTGGCAGTAAAAGAACCATGTTTCTGTGAATAACTCCTGAACCGTAAGTCCTAGACGCTCGCTCTTGGCTGCATTCGATTCAGCTCGTGGCAGCCAGTCTAAAAAACACTATCTTGGACTTCTCTGCATGTTTCCCAGGCGAGCAATTGGCAGCATGTTCAGAACCATGTTTCTGTGAATAACTCCTGAACCGTAAGTCCTAGACGCTCGCTCTTGGCTGCATTCGATTCAGCTCGTGGCAGCCAGTCTAAAAAACACTATCTTGGACTTCTCTGCATGTTTCCCAGGCGAGCAATTGGCAGCATGTTCAGAACCATGTTTCTGTGAATAACTCCTGAACCGTAAGTCCTAGACGCTCGCTCTTGGCTGCATTCGATTCAGCTCGTGGCAGCCAGTCTAAAAAACACTATCTTGGACTTCTCTGCATGTTCCTAAGGCAAATGTTTCTAAAGCTAATTCTTGAACCGTAAGTCCTAGACGCTCGATCTTGGCGGCATTCGTCTCAGCGCCACGCAATTAGTATAGGAGCACTGTGTTTGACTTCTCTGGATGTTTCCCAGGCGAGTTATTGACAAGTAAATCCTAGACGCTCGATCTTGGTTATTTTCGCTTTCGCGGCTGGCAGTAAAAGAACCATGTTTCTGTGAATAACTCCTGAACCGTAAGTCCTAGACGCTCGCTCTTGGCTGCATTCGATTCAGCTCGTGGCAGCCAGTCTAAAAAACACTATCTTGGACTTCTCTGCTTGTTTCCCAGGCGAGCAATTGGCAGCATTTTCAGAACCATGTTTCTGTGAATAACTCCTGAACCGTAAGTCCTAGACGCTCGCTCTTGGCTGCATTCGATTCAGCTCGTGGCAGCCAGTCTAAAAAACACTATCTTGGACTTCTCTGCATGTTTCCCAGGCGAGCAATTGTCAGCATGTTCAGAACCATGTTTCTGTGAATAACTCCTGAACCGTAAGTCCTAGACGCTCGCTCTTGGCTGCATTCGATTCAGCTCGTGGCAGCCAGTCTAAAAAACACTATCTTGGACTTCTCTGCATGTTTCCCAGGCGAGCAATTGTCAGCATGTTCAGAACCATGTTTCTGTGAATAACTCCTGAACCGTAAGTCCTAGACGCTCGCTCTTGGCTGCATTCGATTCAGCTCGTGGCAGCCAGTCTAAAAAACACTATCTTGGACTTCTCTGCATGTTTCCCAGGCGAGCAATTGGCAGCATGTTCAGAACCATGTTTCTGTGAATAACTCCTGAACCGTAAGTCCTAGACGCTCGCTCTTGGCTGCATTCGATTCAGCTCGTGGCAGCCAGTCTAAAAAACACTATCTTGGACTTCTCTGCATGTTTCCCAGGCGAGCAATTGGCAGCATGTTCAGAACCATGTTTCTGTGAATAACTCCTGAACCGTAAGTCCTAGACGCTCGCTCTTGGCTGCATTCGATTCAGCTCGTGGCAGCCAGTCTAAAAAACACTATCTTGGACTTCTCTGCATGTTTCCCAGGCGAGAAATTGGCAGCATGTTCAAAACCATGTTTCTGTGAATAACTCCTGAACCGTAAGTCCTAGACGCTCGATCTTGGCGGCATTCGTCTCAGCGCCTGGCAATTAGTATAGGAGCACTGTGTTTGACTTCTCTGGATGTTTCCCAGGCGAGTTATTGACAAGTAAATCCTAGACGCTCGATCTTGGTTATTTTCGCTTTCGCGGCTGGCAGTAAAAGAACCATGTTTCTGTGAATAACTCCTGAACCGTAAGTCCTAGACGCTCGCTCTTGGCTGCATTCGATTCAGCTCGTGGCAGCCAGTCTAAAAAACACTATCTTGGACTTCTCTGCATGTTTCCCAGGCGAGAAATTGGCAGCATGTTCAGAACCATGTTTCTGTGAATAACTCCTGAACCGTAAGTCCTAGACGCTCGATCTTGGCGGCATTCGTCTCAGCGCCTGGCAATTAGTATAGGAGCACTGTGTTTGACTTCTCTGGATGTTTCCCAGGCGAGTTATTGACAAGTAAATCCTAGACGCTCGATCTTGGTTATTTTCGCTTTCGCGGCTGGCAGTAAAAGAACCATGTTTCTGTGAATAACTCCTGAACCGTAAGTCCTAGACGCTCGCTCTTGGCTGCATTCGATTCAGCTCGTGGCAGCCAGTCTAAAAAACACTATCTTGGACTTCTCTGCATGTTTCCCAGGCGAGCAATTGGCAGCATGTTCAGAACCATGTTTCTGTGAATAACTCCTGAACCGTAAGTCCTAGACGCTCGCTCTTGGCTGCATTCGATTCAGCTCGTGGCAGCCAGTCTAAAAAACACTATCTTGGACTTCTCTGCATGTTTACCAGACGAGCAATTGGCAGCATGTTCAGAACCATGTTTCTGTGAATAACTCCTGAACCGTAAGTCCTAGACGCTCGCTCTTGGCTGCATTCGATTCAGCTCGTGGCAGCCAGTCTAAAAAACACTATCTTGGACTTCTCTGCATGTTTCCCAGGCGAGCAATTGGCAGCATGTTCAGAACCATGTTTCTGTGAATAACTCCTGAACCGTAAGTCCTAGACGCTCGCTCTTGGCTGCATTCGATTCAGCTCGTGGCAGCCAGTCTAAAAAACACTATCTTGGACTTCTCTGCATGTTCCTAAGGCAAATGTTTCTAAAGCTAATTCTTGAACCGTAAGTCCTAGACGCTCGATCTTGGCGGCATTCGTCTCAGCGCCACGCAATTAGTATAGGAGCACTGTGTTTGACTTCTCTGGATGTTTCCCAGGCGAGTTATTGACAAGTAAATCCTAGACGCTCGATCTTGGTTATTTTCGCTTTCGCGGCTGGCAGTAAAAGAACCATGTTTCTGTGAATAACTCCTGAACCGTAAGTCCTAGACGCTCGCTCTTGGCTGCATTCGATTCAGCTCGTGGCAGCCAGTCTAAAAAACACTATCTTGGACTTCTCTGCTTGTTTCCCAGGCGAGCAATTGGCAGCATTTTCAGAACCATGTTTCTGTGAATAACTCCTGAACCGTAAGTCCTAGACGCTCGCTCTTGGCTGCATTCGATTCAGCTCGTGGCAGCCAGTCTAAAAAACACTATCTTGGACTTCTCTGCATGTTTCCCAGGCGAGCAATTGTCAGCATGTTCAGAACCATGTTTCTGTGAATAACTCCTGAACCGTAAGTCCTAGACGCTCGCTCTTGGCTGCATTCGATTCAGCTCGTGGCAGCCAGTCTAAAAAACACTATCTTGGACTTCTCTGCATGTTTCCCAGGCGAGCAATTGGCAGCATGTTCAGAACCATGTTTCTGTGAATAACTCCTGAACCGTAAGTCCTAGACGCTCGCTCTTGGCTGCATTCGATTCAGCTCGTGGCAGCCAGTCTAAAAAACACTATCTTGGACTTCTCTGCATGTTTCCCAGGCGAGCAATTGGCAGCATGTTCAGAACCATGTTTCTGTGAATAACTCCTGAACCGTAAGTCCTAGACGCTCGCTCTTGGCTGCATTCGATTCAGCTCGTGGCAGCCAGTCTAAAAAACACTATCTTGGACTTCTCTGCATGTTTCCCAGGCGAGCAATTGGCAGCATGTTCAGAACCATGTTTCTGTGAATAACTCCTGAACCGTAAGTCCTAGACGCTCGCTCTTGGCTGCATTCGATTCAGCTCGTGGCAGCCAGTCTAAAAAACACTATCTTGGACTTCTCTGCATGTTCCTAAGGCAAATGTTTCTAAAGCTAATTCTTGAACCGTAAGTCCTAGACGCTCGATCTTGGCGGCATTCGTCTCAGCGCCAGGCAATTAGTATAGGAGCACTGTGTTTGACTTCTCTGGATGTTTCCCAGGCGAGTTATTGACAAGTAAATCCTAGACGCTCGATCTTGGTTATTTTCGCTTTCGCGGCTGGCAGTAAAAGAACCATGTTTCTGTGAATAACTCCTGAACCGTAAGTCCTAGACGCTCGCTCTTGGCTGCATTCGATTCAGCTCGTGGCAGCCAGTCTAAAAAACACTATCTTGGACTTCTCTGCATGTTTCCCAGGCGAGCAATTGGCAGCATGTTCAGAACCATGTTTCTGTGAATAACTCCTGAACCGTAAGTCCTAGACGCTCGCTCTTGGCTGCATTCGATTCAGCTCGTGGCAGCCAGTCTAAAAAACACTATCTTGGACTTCTCTGCATGTTTCCCAGGCGAGCAATTGGCAGCATGTTCAGAACCATGTTTCTGTGAATAACTCCTGAACCGTAAGTCCTAGACGCTCGCTCTTGGCTGCATTCGATTCAGCTCGTGGCAGCCAGTCTAAAAAACACTATCTTGGACTTCTCTGCATGTTTCCCAGGCGAGCAATTGGCAGCATGTTCAGAACCATGTTTCTGTGAATAACTCCTGAACCGTAAGTCCTAGACGCTCGCTCTTGGCTGCATTCGATTCAGCTCGTGGCAGCCAGTCTAAAAAACACTATCTTGGACTTCTCTGCATGTTCCTAAGGCAAATGTTTCTAAAGCTAATTCTTGAACCGTAAGTCCTAGACGCTCGATCTTGGCGGCATTCGTCTCAGCGCCAGGCAATTAGTATAGGAGCACTGTGTTTGACTTCTCTGGATGTTTCCCAGGCGAGTTATTGACAAGTAAATCCTAGACGCTCGATCTTGGTTATTTTCGCTTTCGCGGCTGGCAGTAAAAGAACCATGTTTCTGTGAATAACTCCTGAACCGTAAGTCCTAGACGCTCGCTCTTGGCTGCATTCGATTCAGCTCGTGGCAGCCAGTCTAAAAAACACTATCTTGGACTTCTCTGCTTGTTTCCCAGGCGAGCAATTGGCAGCATTTTCAGAACCATGTTTCTGTGAATAACTCCTGAACCGTAAGTCCTAGACGCTCGCTCTTGGCTGCATTCGATTCAGCTCGTGGCAGCCAGTCTAAAAAACACTATCTTGGACTTCTCTGCATGTTTCCCAGGCGAGCAATTGTCAGCATGTTCAGAACCATGTTTCTGTGAATAACTCCTGAACCGTAAGTCCTAGACGCTCGCTCTTGGCTGCATTCGATTCAGCTCGTGGCAGCCAGTCTAAAAAACACTATCTTGGACTTCTCTGCATGTTTCCCAGGCGAGCAATTGGCAGCATGTTCAGAACCATGTTTCTGTGAATAACTCCTGAACCGTAAGTCCTAGACGCTCGCTCTTGGCTGCATTCGATTCAGCTCGTGGCAGCCAGTCTAAAAAACACTATCTTGGACTTCTCTGCATGTTTCCCAGGCGAGCAATTGGCAGCATGTTCAGAACCATGTTTCTGTGAATAACTCCTGAACCGTAAGTCCTAGACGCTCGCTCTTGGCTGCATTCGATTCAGCTCGTGGCAGCCAGTCTAAAAAACACTATCTTGGACTTCTCTGCATGTTTCCCAGGCGAGCAATTGGCAGCATGTTCAGAACCATGTTTCTGTGAATAACTCCTGAACCGTAAGTCCTAGACGCTCGCTCTTGGCTGCATTCGATTCAGCTCGTGGCAGCCAGTCTAAAAAACACTATCTTGGACTTCTCTGCATGTTCCTAAGGCAAATGTTTCTAAAGCTAATTCTTGAACCGTAAGTCCTAGACGCTCGATCTTGGCGGCATTCGTCTCAGCGCCAGGCAATTAGTATAGGAGCACTGTGTTTGACTTCTCTGGATGTTTCCCAGGCGAGTTATTGACAAGTAAATCCTAGACGCTCGATCTTGGTTATTTTCGCTTTCGCGGCTGGCAGTAAAAGAACCATGTTTCTGTGAATAACTCCTGAACCGTAAGTCCTAGACGCTCGCTCTTGGCTGCATTCGATTCAGCTCGTGGCAGCCAGTCTAAAAAACACTATCTTGGACTTCTCTGCATGTTTCCCAGGCGAGCAATTGGCAGCATGTTCAGAACCATGTTTCTGTGAATAACTCCTGAACCGTAAGTCCTAGACGCTCGCTCTTGGCTGCATTCGATTCAGCTCGTGGCAGCCAGTCTAAAAAACACTATCTTGGACTTCTCTGCATGTTCCTAAGGCAAATGTTTCTAAAGCTAATTCTTGAACCGTAAGTCCTAGACGCTCGATCTTGGCGGCATTCGTCTCAGCGCCAGGCAATTAGTATAGGAGCACTGTGTTTGACTTCTCTGGATGTTTCCCAGGCGAGTTATTGACAAGTAAATCCTAGACGCTCGATCTTGGTTATTTTCGCTTTCGCGGCTGGCAGTAAAAGAACCATGTTTCTGTGAATAACTCCTGAACCGTAAGTCCTAGACGCTCGCTCTTGGCTGCATTCGATTCAGCTCGTGGCAGCCAGTCTAAAAAACACTATCTTGGACTTCTCTGCTTGTTTCCCAGGCGAGCAATTGGCAGCATGTTCAGAACCATGTTTCTGTGAATAACTCCTGAACCGTAAGTCCTAGACGCTCGCTCTTGGCTGCATTCGATTCAGCTCGTGGCAGCCAGTCTAAAAAACACTATCTTGGACTTCTCTGCATGTTTCCCAGGCGAGCAATTGGCAGCATGTTCAGAACCATGTTTCTGTGAATAACTCCTGAACCGTAAGTCCTAGACGCTCGCTCTTGGCTGCATTCGATTCAGCTCGTGGCAGCCAGTCTAAAAAACACTATCTTGGACTTCTCTGCATGTTTCCCAGGCGAGCAATTGGCAGCATGTTCAGAACCATGTTTCTGTGAATAACTCCTGAACCGTAAGTCCTAGACGCTCGCTCTTGGCTGCATTCGATTCAGCTCGTGGCAGCCAGTCTAAAAAACACTATCTTGGACTTCTCTGCATGTTCCTAAGGCAAATGTTTCTAAAGCTAATTCTTGAACCGTAAGTCCTAGACGCTCGATCTTGGCGGCATTCGTCTCAGCGCCACGCAATTAGTATAGGAGCACTGTGTTTGACTTCTCTGGATGTTTCCCAGGCGAGTTATTGACAAGTAAATCCTAGACGCTCGATCTTGGTTATTTTCGCTTTCGCGGCTGGCAGTAAAAGAACCATGTTTCTGTGAATAACTCCTGAACCGTAAGTCCTAGACGCTCGCTCTTGGCTGCATTCGATTCAGCTCGTGGCAGCCAGTCTAAAAAACACTATCTTGGACTTCTCTGCTTGTTTCCCAGGCGAGCAATTGGCAGCATTTTCAGAACCATGTTTCTGTGAATAACTCCTGAACCGTAAGTCCTAGACGCTCGCTCTTGGCTGCATTCGATTCAGCTCGTGGCAGCCAGTCTAAAAAACACTATCTTGGACTTCTCTGCATGTTTCCCAGGCGAGCAATTGTCAGCATGTTCAGAACCATGTTTCTGTGAATAACTCCTGAACCGTAAGTCCTAGACGCTCGCTCTTGGCTGCATTCGATTCAGCTCGTGGCAGCCAGTCTAAAAAACACTATCTTGGACTTCTCTGCATGTTTCCCAGGCGAGCAATTGGCAGCATGTTCAGAACCATGTTTCTGTGAATAACTCCTGAACCGTAAGTCCTAGACGCTCGCTCTTGGCTGCATTCGATTCAGCTCGTGGCAGCCAGTCTAAAAAACACTATCTTGGACTTCTCTGCATGTTTCCCAGGCGAGCAATTGGCAGCATGTTCAGAACCATGTTTCTGTGAATAACTCCTGAACCGTAAGTCCTAGACGCTCGCTCTTGGCTGCATTCGATTCAGCTCGTGGCAGCCAGTCTAAAAAACACTATCTTGGACTTCTCTGCATGTTTCCCAGGCGAGCAATTGGCAGCATGTTCAGAACCATGTTTCTGTGAATAACTCCTGAACCGTAAGTCCTAGACGCTCGCTCTTGGCTGCATTCGATTCAGCTCGTGGCAGCCAGTCTAAAAAACACTATCTTGGACTTCTCTGCATGTTCCTAAGGCAAATGTTTCTAAAGCTAATTCTTGAACCGTAAGTCCTAGACGCTCGATCTTGGCGGCATTCGTCTCAGCGCCAGGCAATTAGTATAGGAGCACTGTGTTTGACTTCTCTGGATGTTTCCCAGGCGAGTTATTGACAAGTAAATCCTAGACGCTCGATCTTGGTTATTTTCGCTTTCGCGGCTGGCAGTAAAAGAACCATGTTTCTGTGAATAACTCCTGAACCGTAAGTCCTAGACGCTCGCTCTTGGCTGCATTCGATTCAGCTCGTGGCAGCCAGTCTAAAAACACTATCTTGGACTTCTCTGCATGTTTCCCAGGCGAGCAATTGGCAGCATGTTCAGAACCATGTTTCTGTGAATAACTCCTGAACCGTAAGTCCTAGACGCTCGCTCTTGGCTGCATTCGATTCAGCTCGTGGCAGCCAGTCTAAAAAACACTATCTTGGACTTCTCTGCATGTTCCTAAGGCAAATGTTTCTAAAGCTAATTCTTGAACCGTAAGTCCTAGACGCTCGATCTTGGCGGCATTCGTCTCAGCGCCAGGCAATTAGTATAGGAGCACTGTGTTTGACTTCTCTGGATGTTTCCCAGGCGAGTTATTGACAAGTAAATCCTAGACGCTCGATCTTGGTTATTTTCGCTTTCGCGGCTGGCAGTAAAAGAACCATGTTTCTGTGAATAACTCCTGAACCGTAAGTCCTAGACGCTCGCTCTTGGCTGCATTCGATTCAGCTCGTGGCAGCCAGTCTAAAAAACACTATCTTGGACTTCTCTGCTTGTTTCCCAGGCGAGCAATTGGCAGCATGTTCAGAACCATGTTTCTGTGAATAACTCCTGAACCGTAAGTCCTAGACGCTCGCTCTTGGCTGCATTCGATTCAGCTCGTGGCAGCCAGTCTAAAAAACACTATCTTGGACTTCTCTGCATGTTTCCCAGGCGAGCAATTGGCAGCATGTTCAGAACC
>NW_027462860.1:0-21860 GCF_050947455.1 Rhinoderma darwinii
AGACTGTTATTATGTGATATCAGAGGACATTACAGGAGGAGATATAAGAGGAGAACTATAACTCCCAGCATGTCCAGACTGTTATTATATGATCTCAGAGGACATTACAGGAGGAGATATAAGAGGAGAAGACTACAACTCCCAGCATGTCCAGGCTGTTATTATGTGATATCAGAGGACATTACAAAAGGAGATATAAGAGGAGAGAACTACAACTCCCAGCATGTCCAGACTGTTATTATGTTATATCAGGGGACATTACAGGAGGAGATATAAGAGGAGAGGACTACAACTCCCAGCATTTCCAGACTGTTATTATTTGATATCCGAGGACATTACAGGAGGAGGTATAAGTGGAGAGAACTACAACTCCCAGCATGCCAAGACTGTTATGTGATATCAGAGGACATTACAGGAGGAGATATAAGAGAGGAGAGGACTACAACTCCCAGCATGTCCAGACTGTTATTATGTGATATCAGAGGACATTACAGGAGGAGATATAAGAGAGGAGAGGACTACAACTCCCAGCATGTCCAGACTGAATTATGTGATATCAGAGGACATTACAGGAGGAGATATAAGAGAGGAGAGGACTACAACTCCCAGCATGTCCAGACTGTTATTATGTGATATCAGAGGACATTACAGGAGGAGATATAAGAGGAGAGAACTACAACTCCCAGCATGTCCAGACTGTTATTATGTGATATCAGAGGACATTACAGGAGGAGATATAAGAGGAGAGAACTACAACTCCCAGCATGTCCAGACTGTTATTATGTGATATCAGAGAACATTACAGGAGGAGATATAAGGAGAGAACTACAACTCCCAGCATGTCCAGACTGTTATTATGTGATATCAGAGGACATTACAGGGGGAGATATAAGAGGAGAGGACTACAACTCCCAGCATGTCCAGACTATTATTATGTGATATCAGAGGACATTACAGGAGGAGATATAAGAGAGGAGAGAACTACAACTCCCAGCATGTCCAGACTGTTATTATGGGATATCAGAGGACATTACAGGAGATATAAGAGGAGAGAACTACAACTCCCAGAATGTCCAGATTGTTATAATGTGATATCAGAGGACATTACCGGGGGAGATATAAGAGGAGAGGACTACAACTCCCAGCATGTCCAGACTGTTATTATGTGATATCAGAGGACATTACAGGGGGAGATATAAGAGGAGAGAACTACAACTCCCAGCATGTCCAGACTGTTATTATGTGATATCAGAGGACATTACAGGAGGAGATATAAGAGGAGAGAACTACAACTCCCAGCATGTCCAGACTGTTATTATGTGTTATCAGAGAACATTACAGGAGGAGATATAAGGAGAGAACTACAACTCCCAGCATGTCCAGACTGTTATTATGTGATATCAGAGGACATTACAGGGGGAGATATAAGAGGAGAGGACTACAACTCCCAGCATGTCCAGACTGTTATTATGTGATATCAGAGGACATTACAGGGGGAGATATAAGAGGAGAGAACTACAACTCCCAGCATGTCCAGACTGTTATTATGTGATATCAGAGGACATTACAGGGGGAGATATAAGAGGAGAGAACTACAACTCCCAGCATGTCCAGACTGTTATTATGTGATATCAGAGGACATTACAGGGGGAGATATAAGAGGAGAGAACTACAACTCCCAGCATGTCCAGACTGTTATTATGGGATATCAGAGGACATTACAGGAGGAGATATAAGAGGAGAAAACTACAACTCCCAGCATGCCCAGACTGTTATTATGTGATATCAGAGGACATTACAGGAGGAGATATAAGAGGAGAGAACTACAACTACCAGCATGTCCAGACTGTTATGTGATATCAGAGGACATTACAGGAGGAGATATAAGGGGAGATAACTACAACTCCCAGCATGTCCAGACTGTTTTTATGTGATATCAGAGGACATTACAGGAGGAGATATAAGAGGAGAGAACTACAACTACCAGCATGTCCAGACTGTTATGTGATATCAGAGGACATTACAGGAGGAGATATAACGGGAGATAACTACAACTCCCAGCATGTCCAGACTGTTTTTATGTGATATCAGAGGACATTACAGGAGGAGATATAAGTGGAGAGAACTACAACTCCCAGCATGTCCAGACTGTTATTATGGGATATCAGAGGACATTACAGGAGGAGATATAAGAGGAGAGAACTACAACTCCCAGCATGTCCAGATTGTTATTATGTGATATCAGAGGACATTACAGGGGGAGATATAAGAGGAGAGAACTACAACTCCCAGCATGTCCAGACTGTTATTATGGGATATCAGAGGACATTACAGGAGGAGATATAAGAGGAGAAAACTACAACTCCCAGCATGTCCAGACTGTTATTATGTGATATCAGAGGACATTACAGGAGGAGATATAAGAGAGGAGAGGACTACAACTCCCAGCATGTCCAGACTGTTATTATGTGATATCAGAGGACATTACAGGAGGACGTATAAGAGGAGAGAACTACAACTCCCAGCATGTCCAGGCTGTTATTATGTGATATCAGAGGACATTACAGGAGGAGATATAAGAGAGGAGAGGACTACAACTCCCAGCATGTCCAGACTGTTATTATGTGCTATCAGAGGACATTACAGGAGGAGATATAAGAGGAGAGAACTACAACTCCCAGCATGTCCAGACTGTTATTATGTGATATCAGAGGACATTACAGGAGGAGATATAAGAGGAGAGAACTACAACTCCCAGCATGTCCAGACTGTTATTATGTGATATCAGAGGACATTACAGGAGGAGATATAAGAGAGGAGAGGACTACAACTCCCAGCATGTCCAGACTGTTATTTTGTGATATCAGAGGACATTACAGGAGGAGCTATAAGAGAGAACTACAACTCCCAGCATGTCCAGACTGTTATTATGGGATATCAGAGGACATTACAAAAGGAGATATAAGAGGAGAGAACTACAACTCCCAGCAGGTCCAGACTGTTATTATGGGATATCAGAGGACATTACAGGAGGAGGTATAAGAGAAGAGAACTACAACTCCCAGCATGCCCAGACTGTTATTATGGGATATCAGAGGACATTACAGGAGGAGATATAAGAGGAGAAAACTACAACTCCCAGCATGCCCAGACTGTTATTATGTGATATCAGAGGACAATACAGGAGGAGATATAAGAGGAGAGAACTACAACTCCCAGCATGCCCAGACTGTTATTATGTGATATCAGAGGACATTACAGGAGGAGATATAAGAGGAGAGAACTACAACTACCAGCATGTCCAGACTGTTATGTGATATCAGAGGACATTACAGGAGGAGATATAAGGGGAGATAACTACAACTCCCAGCATGTCCAGACTGTTTTTATGTGATATCAGAGGACATTACAGGAGGAGATATAAGAGGAGAGAACTACAACTACCAGCATGTCCAGACTGTTATGTGATATCAGAGGACATTACAGGAGGAGATATAACGGGAGATAACTACAACTCCCAGCATGTCCAGACTGTTTTTATGTGTTATCAGAGGACATTACAGGAGGAGATATAAGTGGAGAGAACTACAACTCCCAGCATGTCCAGACTGTTATTATGGGATATCAGAGGACATTACAGGAGGAGATATAAGAGGAGAGAACTACAACTCCCAGCATGTCCAGATTGTTATTATGTGATATCAGAGGACATTACAGGGGGAGATATAAGAGGAGAGAACTACAACTCCCAGCATGTCCAGACTGTTATTATGGGATATCAGAGGACATTACAGGAGGAGATATAAGAGGAGAAAACTACAACTCCCAGCATGTCCAGACTGTTATTATGTGATATCAGAGGACATTACAGGAGGAGATATAAGAGAGGAGAGGACTACAACTCCCAGCATGTCCAGACTGTTATTATGTGATATCAGAGGACATTACAGGAGGACGTATAAGAGGAGAGAACTACAACTCCCAGCATGTCCAGGCTGTTATTATGTGATATCAGAGGACATTACAGGAGGAGATATAAGAGAGGAGAGGACTACAACTCCCAGCATGTCCAGACTGTTATTATGTGCTATCAGAGGACATTACAGGAGGAGATATAAGAGGAGAGAACTACAACTCCCAGCATGTCCAGACTGTTATTATGTGATATCAGAGGACATTACAGGAGGAGATATAAGAGGAGAGAACTACAACTCCCAGCATGTCCAGACTGTTATTATGTGATATCAGAGGACATTACAGGAGGAGATATAAGAGAGGAGAGGACTACAACTCCCAGCATGTCCAGACTGTTATTTTGTGATATCAGAGGACATTACAGGAGGAGCTATAAGAGAGAACTACAACTCCCAGCATGTCCAGACTGTTATTATAGGATATCAGAGGACATTACAAAAGGAGATATAAGAGGAGAGAACTACAACTCCCAGCAGGTCCAGACTGTTATTATGGGATATCAGAGGACATTACAGGAGGAGGTATAAGAGAAGAGAACTACAACTCCCAGCATGCCCAGACTGTTATTATGTGATATCAGAGGACATTACAGGAGGAGATATAAGAGGAGAGAACTACAACTACCAGCATGTCCAGACTGTTATGTGATATCAGAGGACATTACAGGAGGAGATATAAGGGGAGATAACTACAACTCCCAGCATGTCCAGACTGTATTTATGTGATATCAGAGGACATTACAGGAGGAGATATAAGAGGAGAGAACTACAACTACCAGCATGTCCAGACTGTTATGTGATATCAGAGGACATTACAGGAGGAGATATAACGGGAGATAACTACAACTCCCAGCATGTCCAGACTGTTTTTATGTGATATCAGAGGACATTACAGGAGGAGATATAAGAGGAGAGAACTACAACTCCCAGCATGTCCAGACTGTTATTATGGGATATCAGAGGACATTACAGGAGGAGATATAAGAGGAGAGAACTACAACTCCCAGCATGTCCAGATTGTTATTATGTGATATCAGAGGACATTACAGGGGGAGATATAAGAGGAGAGAACTACAACTCCCAGCATGTCCAGACTGTTATTATGGGATATCAGAGGACATTACAGGAGGAGATATAAGAGGAGAAAACTACAACTCCCAGCATGTCCAGACTGTTATTATGTGATATCAGAGGACATTACAGGAGGAGATATAAGAGAGGAGAGGACTACAACTCCCAGCATGTCCAGACTGTTATTATGTGATATCAGAGGACATTACAGGAGGACGTATAAGAGGAGAGAACTACAACTCCCAGCATGTCCAGGCTGTTATTATGTGATATCAGAGGACATTACAGGAGGAGATATAAGAGAGGAGAGGACTACAACTCCCAGCATGTCCAGACTGTTATTATGTGCTATCAGAGGACATTACAGGAGGAGATATAAGAGGAGAGAACTACAACTCCCAGCATGTCCAGACTGTTATTATGTGATATCAGAGGACATTACAGGAGGAGATATAAGAGGAGAGAACTACAACTCCCAGCATGTCCAGACTGTTATTATGTGATATCAGAGGACATTACAGGAGGAGGTATAAGAGAGGAGAGGACTACAACTCCCAGCATGTCCAGACTGTTATTTTGTGATATCAGAGGACATTACAGGAGGCGATATAAGAGAGGAGAGGACTACAACTCCCAGCATGTCCAGACTGTTATTATGTGATATCAGAGGACATTACAGGAGGACGTATAAGAGAGAACTACAACTCCCAGCATGTCCAGGCTGTTGTTATGTGATATCAGAGGACATTACTGGAGGAGATATAAGAGAGGAGAGGACTACAACTCCCAGCATGTCCAGACTGTTATTATGTGATATCAGAGGACATTACAGGAGGATATATAAGAGGAGAGAACTACAACTCCCACCATGTCCAGGCTGTTATTATGTGATATCAGAGGACATTACAGGAGGAGATATAAGAGGAGAGAACTACAACTCCCAGCATGTCCAGACTGTTATTATGTGATATCAGAGGACATTACAGGGGGAGATATAAGAGGAGAGAACTACAACTCCCAGCATGTCCAGGCTGTTATTATGTGATATCAGAGGACATTACAGGAGGAGATATAAGAGGAGAGAACTACAACTCCCAGCATGTCCAGACTATTATTATGTGATATCAGAGGACATTACAGGGGGAGATATAAGAGGAGAGGACTACAACTCCCAGCATGTCCAGACTGTTATTATGTGATATCAGAGGACATTACAGGGGGAGATATAAGAGGAGAGAACTACAACTCCCAGCATGTCCAGACTGTTATTATGGGATATCAGAGGACATTACAGGAGGAGATATAAGAGGAGAGAACTACAACTCCCAGCATGTCCAGACTGTTATTATGTGATATCAGAGAACATTACAGGAGGAGATATAAGGAGAGAACTACAACTCCCAGCATGTCCAGACTGTTATTATGTGATATCAGAGGACATTACAGGGGGAGATATAAGAGGAGAGGACTACAACTCCCAGCATGTCCAGACTATTATTATGTGATATCAGAGGACATTACAGGAGGAGATATAAGAGAGGAGAGAACTACAACTCCCAGCATGTCCAGACTGTTATTATGGGATATCAGAGGACATTACAGGAGATATAAGAGGAGAGAACTACAACTCCCAGAATGTCCAGATTGTTATAATGTGATATCAGAGGACATTACCGGCGGAGATATAAGAGGAGAGGACTACAACTCCCAGCATGTCCAGGCTGTTATTATGTGATATCAGAGGACATTACAGGAGGAGATATAAGAGGAGAGAACTACAACTACCAGCATGTCCAGACTGTTATTATGTGATATCAGAGGACATTACAGGAGGAGATATAAGGAGAGAACTACAACTCCCAGCATGTCCAGGCTGTTATTATGTGATATCAGAGGACATTACAGGAGAAGATATAAGAGAGGAGAGGACTACAACTCCCAGCATGTCCAGACTGTTATTATGTGATATCAGAGGACATTACAGGAGGAGGTATAAGAGGAGAACTACAACTCCCAGCATGTCCAGACTGTTATTATGTGATATCAGAGGACATTACAGGAGGAGATATAAGAGGAGAGAACTACAACTCCCAGCATGTCCAGACTGTTATTATGTGATATCAGAGGACATTACAGGAGGAGATATAAGAGGAGAGAACTACAACTCCCAGCATGTCCAGACTGTTATTATGTGATATCAAAAGACATTACAGGAGGCGATATAAGAGAGGAGAGGACTACAACTCCCAGCATGTCCAGACTGTTATTATGTGATATCAGAGGACATTACAGGAGGACGTATAAGAGGAGAGAACTACAACTCCCAGAATGTCCAGGCTGTTATTATGTGATATCAGAGGACATTACAGGAGGAGGTATAAGAGGAGAACTACAACTCCCAGCATGTCCAGACTGTTATTATGTGATATCAGAGGACATTACAGGAGGAGATATAAGAGGAGAGAACTACAACTCCCAGCATGTCCAGACTGTTATTATGTGATATCAGAGGACATTACAGGAGGAGATATAAGAGGAGAGAACTACAACTCCCAGCATGTCCAGACTGTTATTATGTGATATCAAAAGTCATTACAGGAGGCGATATAAGAGAGGAGAGGACTACAACTCCCAGCATGTCCAGACTGTTATTATGTGATATCAGAGGACATTACAGGAGGACGTATAAGAGGAGAGAACTACAACTCCCAGAATGTCCAGGCTGTTATTATGTGATATCAGAGGACATTACAGGAGGAGGTATAAGAGAACTACAACTCCCAGCATGTCCAGACTGTTATTATGTGATATCAGAGGACATTACAGGAGGAGATATAAGAGGAGAACTACAACTCCCAGCATGTCCAGACTGTTATTATATGATATCAGAGGACATTACAGGAGGAGATATAAGAGGAGAAGACTACAACTCCCAGCATGTCCAGGCTGTTATTATGTGATATCAGAGGACATTACAAAAGGAGATATAAGAGGAGAGAACTACAACTCCCAGCATGTCCAGACTGTTATTATGTTATATCAGGGGACATTACAGGAGGAGATATAAGAGGAGAGGACTACAACTCCCAGCATTTCCAGACTGTTATTATTTGATATCCGAGGACATTACAGGAGGAGGTATAAGTGGAGAGAACTACAACTCCCAGCATGCCAAGACTGTTATGTGATATCAGAGGACATTACAGGAGGAGATATAAGAGAGGAGAGGACTACAACTCCCAGCATGTCCAGACTGTTATTATGTGATATCAGAGGACATTACAGGAGGAGATATAAGAGAGGAGAGGACTACAACTCCCAGCATGTCCAGACTGAATTATGTGATATCAGAGGACATTACAGGAGGAGATATAAGAGAGGAGAGGACTACAACTCCCAGCATGTCCAGACTGTTATTATGTGATATCAGAGGACATTACAGGAGGAGATATAAGAGGAGAGAACTACAACTCCCAGCATGTCCAGACTGTTATTATGTGATATCAGAGGACATTACAGGAGGAGATATAAGAGGAGAGAACTACAACTCCCAGCATGTCCAGACTGTTATTATGTGATATCAGAGAACATTACAGGAGGAGATATAAGGAGAGAACTACAACTCCCAGCATGTCCAGACTGTTATTATGTGATATCAGAGGACATTACAGGGGGAGATATAAGAGGAGAGGACTACAACTCCCAGCATGTCCAGACTGTTATTATGTGATATCAGAGGACATTACAGGGGGAGATATAAGAGGAGAGAACTACAACTCCCAGCATGTCCAGACTATTATTATGTGATATCAGAGGACATTACAGGAGGAGATATAAGAGAGGAGAGAACTACAACTCCCAGCATGTCCAGACTGTTATTATGGGATATCAGAGGACATTACAGGAGATATAAGAGGAGAGAACTACAACTCCCAGCATGTCCAGACTGTTATTATGGGATATCAGAGGACATTACAGGAGGAGATATAAGAGGAGAAAACTACAACTCCCAGCATGTCCAGACTGTTATTATGTGATATCAGAGGACATTACAGGAGGAGATATAAGAGAGGAGAGGACTACAACTCCCAGCATGTCCAGACTGTTATTATGTGATATCAGAGGACATTACAGGAGGACGTATAAGAGGAGAGAACTACAACTCCCAGCATGTCCAGGCTGTTATTATGTGATATCAGAGGACATTACAGGAGGAGATATAAGAGAGGAGAGGACTACAACTCCCAGCATGTCCAGACTGTTATTATGTGCTATCAGAGGACATTACAGGAGGAGATATAAGAGGAGAGAACTACAACTCCCAGCATGTCCAGACTGTTATTATGTGATATCAGAGGACATTACAGGAGGAGATATAAGAGGAGAGAACTACAACTCCCAGCATGTCCAGACTGTTATTATGTGATATCAGAGGACATTACAGGAGGAGGTATAAGAGAGGAGAGGACTACAACTCCCAGCATGTCCAGACTGTTATTTTGTGATATCAGAGGACATTACAGGAGGCGATATAAGAGAGGAGAGGACTACAACTCCCAGCATGTCCAGACTGTTATTATGTGATATCAGAGGACATTACAGGAGGACGTATAAGAGAGAACTACAACTCCCAGCATGTCCAGGCTGTTGTTATGTGATATCAGAGGACATTACTGGAGGAGATATAAGAGAGGAGAGGACTACAACTCCCAGCATGTCCAGACTGTTATTATGTGATATCAGAGGACATTACAGGAGGATATATAAGAGGAGAGAACTACAACTCCCACCATGTCCAGGCTGTTATTATGTGATATCAGAGGACATTACAGGAGGAGATATAAGAGGAGAGAACTACAACTCCCAGCATGTCCAGACTGTTATTATGTGATATCAGAGGACATTACAGGGGGAGATATAAGAGGAGAGAACTACAACTCCCAGCATGTCCAGGCTGTTATTATGTGATATCAGAGGACATTACAGGAGGAGATATAAGAGGAGAGAACTACAACTCCCAGCATGTCCAGACTATTATTATGTGATATCAGAGGACATTACAGGGGGAGATATAAGAGGAGAGGACTACAACTCCCAGCATGTCCAGACTGTTATTATGTGATATCAGAGGACATTACAGGGGGAGATATAAGAGGAGAGAACTACAACTCCCAGCATGTCCAGACTGTTATTATGGGATATCAGAGGACATTACAGGAGGAGATATAAGAGGAGAGAACTACAACTCCCAGCATGTCCAGACTGTTATTATGTGATATCAGAGAACATTACAGGAGGAGATATAAGGAGAGAACTACAACTCCCAGCATGTCCAGACTGTTATTATGTGATATCAGAGGACATTACAGGGGGAGATATAAGAGGAGAGGACTACAACTCCCAGCATGTCCAGACTATTATTATGTGATATCAGAGGACATTACAGGAGGAGATATAAGAGAGGAGAGAACTACAACTCCCAGCATGTCCAGACTGTTATTATGGGATATCAGAGGACATTACAGGAGATATAAGAGGAGAGAACTACAACTCCCAGAATGTCCAGATTGTTATAATGTGATATCAGAGGACATTACCGGCGGAGATATAAGAGGAGAGGACTACAACTCCCAGCATGTCCAGGCTGTTATTATGTGATATCAGAGGACATTACAGGAGGAGATATAAGAGGAGAGAACTACAACTACCAGCATGTCCAGACTGTTATTATGTGATATCAGAGGACATTACAGGAGGAGATATAAGGAGAGAACTACAACTCCCAGCATGTCCAGGCTGTTATTATGTGATATCAGAGGACATTACAGGAGAAGATATAAGAGAGGAGAGGACTACAACTCCCAGCATGTCCAGACTGTTATTATGTGATATCAGAGGACATTACAGGAGGAGGTATAAGAGGAGAACTACAACTCCCAGCATGTCCAGACTGTTATTATGTGATATCAGAGGACATTACAGGAGGAGATATAAGAGGAGAGAACTACAACTCCCAGCATGTCCAGACTGTTATTATGTGATATCAGAGGACATTACAGGAGGAGATATAAGAGGAGAGAACTACAACTCCCAGCATGTCCAGACTGTTATTATGTGATATCAAAAGACATTACAGGAGGCGATATAAGAGAGGAGAGGACTACAACTCCCAGCATGTCCAGACTGTTATTATGTGATATCAGAGGACATTACAGGAGGACGTATAAGAGGAGAGAACTACAACTCCCAGAATGTCCAGGCTGTTATTATGTGATATCAGAGGACATTACAGGAGGAGGTATAAGAGGAGAACTACAACTCCCAGCATGTCCAGACTGTTATTATGTGATATCAGAGGACATTACAGGAGGAGATATAAGAGGAGAGAACTACAACTCCCAGCATGTCCAGACTGTTATTATGTGATATCAGAGGACATTACAGGAGGAGATATAAGAGGAGAGAACTACAACTCCCAGCATGTCCAGACTGTTATTATGTGATATCAAAAGTCATTACAGGAGGCGATATAAGAGAGGAGAGGACTACAACTCCCAGCATGTCCAGACTGTTATTATGTGATATCAGAGGACATTACAGGAGGACGTATAAGAGGAGAGAACTACAACTCCCAGAATGTCCAGGCTGTTATTATGTGATATCAGAGGACATTACAGGAGGAGGTATAAGAGAACTACAACTCCCAGCATGTCCAGACTGTTATTATGTGATATCAGAGGACATTACAGGAGGAGATATAAGAGGAGAACTACAACTCCCAGCATGTCCAGACTGTTATTATATGATATCAGAGGACATTACAGGAGGAGATATAAGAGGAGAAGACTACAACTCCCAGCATGTCCAGGCTGTTATTATGTGATATCAGAGGACATTACAAAAGGAGATATAAGAGGAGAGAACTACAACTCCCAGCATGTCCAGACTGTTATTATGTTATATCAGGGGACATTACAGGAGGAGATATAAGAGGAGAGGACTACAACTCCCAGCATTTCCAGACTGTTATTATTTGATATCCGAGGACATTACAGGAGGAGGTATAAGTGGAGAGAACTACAACTCCCAGCATGCCAAGACTGTTATGTGATATCAGAGGACATTACAGGAGGAGATATAAGAGAGGAGAGGACTACAACTCCCAGCATGTCCAGACTGTTATTATGTGATATCAGAGGACATTACAGGAGGAGATATAAGAGAGGAGAGGACTACAACTCCCAGCATGTCCAGACTGAATTATGTGATATCAGAGGACATTACAGGAGGAGATATAAGAGAGGAGAGGACTACAACTCCCAGCATGTCCAGACTGTTATTATGTGATATCAGAGGACATTACAGGAGGAGATATAAGAGGAGAGAACTACAACTCCCAGCATGTCCAGACTGTTATTATGTGATATCAGAGGACATTACAGGAGGAGATATAAGAGGAGAGAACTACAACTCCCAGCATGTCCAGACTGTTATTATGTGATATCAGAGAACATTACAGGAGGAGATATAAGGAGAGAACTACAACTCCCAGCATGTCCAGACTGTTATTATGTGATATCAGAGGACATTACAGGGGGAGATATAAGAGGAGAGGACTACAACTCCCAGCATGTCCAGACTGTTATTATGTGATATCAGAGGACATTACAGGGGGAGATATAAGAGGAGAGAACTACAACTCCCAGCATGTCCAGACTATTATTATGTGATATCAGAGGACATTACAGGAGGAGATATAAGAGAGGAGAGAACTACAACTCCCAGCATGTCCAGACTGTTATTATGGGATATCAGAGGACATTACAGGAGATATAAGAGGAGAGAACTACAACTCCCAGAATGACCAGATTGTTATAATGTGATATCAGAGGACATTACCGGGGGAGATATAAGAGGAGAGGACTACAACTCCCAGCATGTCCAGACTGTTATTATGTGATATCAGAGGACATTACAGGGGGAGATATAAGAGGAGAGAACTACAACTCCCAGCATGTCCAGACTGTTATTATGTGATATCAGAGGACATTACAGGAGGAGATATAAGAGGAGAGAACTACAACTCCCAGCATGTCCAGACTGTTATTATGTGATATCAGAGAACATTACAGGAGGAGATATAAGGAGAGAACTACAACTCCCAGCATGTCCAGACTGTTATTATGTGATATCAGAGGACATTACAGGGGGAGATATAAGAGGAGAGGACTACAACTCCCAGCATGTCCAGACTGTTATTATGTGATATCAGAGGACATTACAGGGGGAGATATAAGAGGAGAGAACTACAACTCCCAGCATGTCCAGACTGTTATTATGTGATATCAGAGGACATTACAGGGGGAGATATAAGAGGAGAGAACTACAACTCCCAGCATGTCCAGACTGTTATTATGTGATATCAGAGGACATTACAGGGGGAGATATAAGAGGAGAGAACTACAACTCCCAGCATGTCCAGACTGTTATTATGGGATATCAGAGGACATTACAGGAGGAGATATAAGAGGAGAAAACTACAACTCCCAGCATGTCCAGACTGTTATTATGTGATATCAGAGGACATTACAGGAGGAGATATAAGAGAGGAGAGGACTACAACTCCCAGCATGTCCAGACTGTTATTATGTGATATCAGAGGACATTACAGGAGGAGATATAAGAGGAGAGAACTACAACTCCCAGCATGTCCAGACTGTTATTATGTGATATCAGAGGACATTACAGGAGGAGATATAAGAGGAGAGAACTACAACTCCCAGCATGTCCAGACTGTTATTATGTGATATCAGAGGACATTACAGGAGGAGGTATAAGAGAGGAGAGGACTACAACTCCCAGCATGTCCAGACTGTTATTTTGTGATATCAGAGGACATTACAGGAGGCGATATAAGAGAGGAGAGGACTACAACTCCCAGCATGTCCAGACTGTTATTATGTGATATCAGAGGACATTACAGGAGGACGTATAAGAGAGAACTACAACTCCCAGCATGTCCAGGCTGTTGTTATGTGATATCAGAGGACATTACTGGAGGAGATATAAGAGAGGAGAGGACTACAACTCCCAGCATGTCCAGACTGTTATTATGTGATATCAGAGGACATTACAGGAGGATATATAAGAGGAGAGAACTACAACTCCCACCATGTCCAGGCTGTTATTATGTGATATCAGAGGACATTACAGGAGGAGATATAAGAGGAGAGAACTACAACTCCCAGCATGTCCAGACTGTTATTATGTGATATCAGAGGACATTACAGGGGGAGATATAAGAGGAGAGAACTACAACTCCCAGCATGTCCAGGCTGTTATTATGTGATATCAGAGGACATTACAGGAGGAGATATAAGAGGAGAGAACTACAACTCCCAGCATGTCCAGACTATTATTATGTGATATCAGAGGACATTACAGGGGGAGATATAAGAGGAGAGGACTACAACTCCCAGCATGTCCAGACTGTTATTATGTGATATCAGAGGACATTACAGGGGGAGATATAAGAGGAGAGAACTACAACTCCCAGCATGTCCAGACTGTTATTATGGGATATCAGAGGACATTACAGGAGGAGATATAAGAGGAGAGAACTACAACTCCCAGCATGTCCAGACTGTTATTATGTGATATCAGAGAACATTACAGGAGGAGATATAAGGAGAGAACTACAACTCCCAGCATGTCCAGACTGTTATTATGTGATATCAGAGGACATTACAGGGGGAGATATAAGAGGAGAGGACTACAACTCCCAGCATGTCCAGACTATTATTATGTGATATCAGAGGACATTACAGGAGGAGATATAAGAGAGGAGAGAACTACAACTCCCAGCATGTCCAGACTGTTATTATGGGATATCAGAGGACATTACAGGAGATATAAGAGGAGAGAACTACAACTCCCAGAATGTCCAGATTGTTATAATGTGATATCAGAGGACATTACCGGCGGAGATATAAGAGGAGAGGACTACAACTCCCAGCATGTCCAGGCTGTTATTATGTGATATCAGAGGACATTACAGGAGGAGATATAAGAGGAGAGAACTACAACTACCAGCATGTCCAGACTGTTATTATGTGATATCAGAGGACATTACAGGAGGAGATATAAGGAGAGAACTACAACTCCCAGCATGTCCAGGCTGTTATTATGTGATATCAGAGGACATTACAGGAGAAGATATAAGAGAGGAGAGGACTACAACTCCCAGCATGTCCAGACTGTTATTATGTGATATCAGAGGACATTACAGGAGGAGGTATAAGAGGAGAACTACAACTCCCAGCATGTCCAGACTGTTATTATGTGATATCAGAGGACATTACAGGAGGAGATATAAGAGGAGAGAACTACAACTCCCAGCATGTCCAGACTGTTATTATGTGATATCAGAGGACATTACAGGAGGAGATATAAGAGGAGAGAACTACAACTCCCAGCATGTCCAGACTGTTATTATGTGATATCAAAAGACATTACAGGAGGCGATATAAGAGAGGAGAGGACTACAACTCCCAGCATGTCCAGACTGTTATTATGTGATATCAGAGGACATTACAGGAGGACGTATAAGAGGAGAGAACTACAACTCCCAGAATGTCCAGGCTGTTATTATGTGATATCAGAGGACATTACAGGAGGAGGTATAAGAGGAGAACTACAACTCCCAGCATGTCCAGACTGTTATTATGTGATATCAGAGGACATTACAGGAGGAGATATAAGAGGAGAGAACTACAACTCCCAGCATGTCCAGACTGTTATTATGTGATATCAGAGGACATTACAGGAGGAGATATAAGAGGAGAGAACTACAACTCCCAGCATGTCCAGACTGTTATTATGTGATATCAAAAGTCATTACAGGAGGCGATATAAGAGAGGAGAGGACTACAACTCCCAGCATGTCCAGACTGTTATTATGTGATATCAGAGGACATTACAGGAGGACGTATAAGAGGAGAGAACTACAACTCCCAGAATGTCCAGGCTGTTATTATGTGATATCAGAGGACATTACAGGAGGAGGTATAAGAGAACTACAACTCCCAGCATGTCCAGACTGTTATTATGTGATATCAGAGGACATTACAGGAGGAGATATAAGAGGAGAACTACAACTCCCAGCATGTCCAGACTGTTATTATATGATATCAGAGGACATTACAGGAGGAGATATAAGAGGAGAAGACTACAACTCCCAGCATGTCCAGGCTGTTATTATGTGATATCAGAGGACATTACAAAAGGAGATATAAGAGGAGAGAACTACAACTCCCAGCATGTCCAGACTGTTATTATGTTATATCAGGGGACATTACAGGAGGAGATATAAGAGGAGAGGACTACAACTCCCAGCATTTCCAGACTGTTATTATTTGATATCCGAGGACATTACAGGAGGAGGTATAAGTGGAGAGAACTACAACTCCCAGCATGCCAAGACTGTTATGTGATATCAGAGGACATTACAGGAGGAGATATAAGAGAGGAGAGGACTACAACTCCCAGCATGTCCAGACTGTTATTATGTGATATCAGAGGACATTACAGGAGGAGATATAAGAGAGGAGAGGACTACAACTCCCAGCATGTCCAGACTGAATTATGTGATATCAGAGGACATTACAGGAGGAGATATAAGAGAGGAGAGGACTACAACTCCCAGCATGTCCAGACTGTTATTATGTGATATCAGAGGACATTACAGGAGGAGATATAAGAGGAGAGAACTACAACTCCCAGCATGTCCAGACTGTTATTATGTGATATCAGAGGACATTACAGGAGGAGATATAAGAGGAGAGAACTACAACTCCCAGCATGTCCAGACTGTTATTATGTGATATCAGAGAACATTACAGGAGGAGATATAAGGAGAGAACTACAACTCCCAGCATGTCCAGACTGTTATTATGTGATATCAGAGGACATTACAGGGGGAGATATAAGAGGAGAGGACTACAACTCCCAGCATGTCCAGACTGTTATTATGTGATATCAGAGGACATTACAGGGGGAGATATAAGAGGAGAGAACTACAACTCCCAGCATGTCCAGACTATTATTATGTGATATCAGAGGACATTACAGGAGGAGATATAAGAGAGGAGAGAACTACAACTCCCAGCATGTCCAGACTGTTATTATGGGATATCAGAGGACATTACAGGAGATATAAGAGGAGAGAACTACAACTCCCAGAATGACCAGATTGTTATAATGTGATATCAGAGGACATTACCGGGGGAGATATAAGAGGAGAGGACTACAACTCCCAGCATGTCCAGACTGTTATTATGTGATATCAGAGGACATTACAGGGGGAGATATAAGAGGAGAGAACTACAACTCCCAGCATGTCCAGACTGTTATTATGTGATATCAGAGGACATTACAGGAGGAGATATAAGAGGAGAGAACTACAACTCCCAGCATGTCCAGACTGTTATTATGTGATATCAGAGAACATTACAGGAGGAGATATAAGGAGAGAACTACAACTCCCAGCATGTCCAGACTGTTATTATGTGATATCAGAGGACATTACAGGGGGAGATATAAGAGGAGAGGACTACAACTCCCAGCATGTCCAGACTGTTATTATGTGATATCAGAGGACATTACAGGGGGAGATATAAGAGGAGAGAACTACAACTCCCAGCATGTCCAGACTGTTATTATGTGATATCAGAGGACATTACAGGGGGAGATATAAGAGGAGAGAACTACAACTCCCAGCATGTCCAGACTGTTATTATGTGATATCAGAGGACATTACAGGGGGAGATATAAGAGGAGAGAACTACAACTCCCAGCATGTCCAGACTGTTATTATGGGATATCAGAGGACATTACAGGAGGAGATATAAGAGGAGAAAACTACAACTCCCAGCATGCCCAGACTGTTATTATGTGATATCAGAGGACATTACAGGAGGAGATATAAGAGGAGAGAACTACAACTACCAGCATGTCCAGACTGTTATGTGATATCAGAGGACATTACAGGAGGAGATATAAGGGGAGATAACTACAACTCCCAGCATGTCCAGACTGTTTTTATGTGATATCAGAGGACATTACAGGAGGAGATATAAGAGGAGAGAACTACAACTACCAGCATGTCCAGACTGTTATGTGATATCAGAGGACATTACAGGAGGAGATATAACGGGAGATAACTACAACTCCCAGCATGTCCAGACTGTTTTTATGTGATATCAGAGGACATTACAGGAGGAGATATAAGAGGAGAGAACTACAACTCCCAGCATGTCCAGACTGTTATTATGTGATATCAGAGGACATTACAGGAGGAGATATAAGAGGAGAGAACTACAACTCCCAGCATGTCCAGACTGTTATTATGTGATATCAGAGGACATTACAGGAGGAGATATAAGAGGAGAGAACTACAACTCCCAGCATGTCCAGACTGTTATTATGTGATATCAAAAGACATTACAGGAGGCGATATAAGAGAGGAGAGGACTACAACTCCCAGCATGTCCAGACTGTTATTATGTGATATCAGAGGACATTACAGGAGGACGTATAAGAGGAGAGAACTACAACTCCCAGAATGTCCAGGCTGTTATTATGTGATATCAGAGGACATTACAGGAGGAGGTATAAGAGAACTACAACTCCCAGCATGTCCAGACTGTTATTATGTGATATCAGAGGACATTACAGGAGGAGATATAAGAGGAGAACTATAACTCCCAGCATGTCCAGACTGTTATTATATGATCTCAGAGGACATTACAGGAGGAGATATAAGAGGAGAAGACTACAACTCCCAGCATGTCCAGGCTGTTATTATGTGATATCAGAGGACATTACAAAAGGAGATATAAGAGGAGAGAACTACAACTCCCAGCATGTCCAGACTGTTATTATGTTATATCAGGGGACATTACAGGAGGAGATATAAGAGGAGAGGACTACAACTCCCAGCATTTCCAGACTGTTATTATTTGATATCCGAGGACATTACAGGAGGAGGTATAAGTGGAGAGAACTACAACTCCCAGCATGCCAAGACTGTTATGTGATATCAGAGGACATTACAGGAGGAGATATAAGAGAGGAGAGGACTACAACTCCCAGCATGTCCAGACTGTTATTATGTGATATCAGAGGACATTACAGGAGGAGATATAAGAGAGGAGAGGACTACAACTCCCAGCATGTCCAGACTGAATTATGTGATATCAGAGGACATTACAGGAGGAGATATAAGAGAGGAGAGGACTACAACTCCCAGCATGTCCAGACTGTTATTATGTGATATCAGAGGACATTACAGGAGGAGATATAAGAGGAGAGAACTACAACTCCCAGCATGTCCAGACTGTTATTATGTGATATCAGAGGACATTACAGGAGGAGATATAAGAGGAGAGAACTACAACTCCCAGCATGTCCAGACTGTTATTATGTGATATCAGAGAACATTACAGGAGGAGATATAAGGAGAGAACTACAACTCCCAGCATGTCCAGACTGTTATTATGTGATATCAGAGGACATTACAGGGGGAGATATAAGAGGAGAGGACTACAACTCCCAGCATGTCCAGACTATTATTATGTGATATCAGAGGACATTACAGGAGGAGATATAAGAGAGGAGAGAACTACAACTCCCAGCATGTCCAGACTGTTATTATGGGATATCAGAGGACATTACAGGAGATATAAGAGGAGAGAACTACAACTCCCAGAATGTCCAGATTGTTATAATGTGATATCAGAGGACATTACCGGGGGAGATATAAGAGGAGAGGACTACAACTCCCAGCATGTCCAGACTGTTATTATGTGATATCAGAGGACATTACAGGGGGAGATATAAGAGGAGAGAACTACAACTCCCAGCATGTCCAGACTGTTATTATGTGATATCAGAGGACATTACAGGAGGAGATATAAGAGGAGAGAACTACAACTCCCAGCATGTCCAGACTGTTATTATGTGTTATCAGAGAACATTACAGGAGGAGATATAAGGAGAGAACTACAACTCCCAGCATGTCCAGACTGTTATTATGTGATATCAGAGGACATTACAGGGGGAGATATAAGAGGAGAGGACTACAACTCCCAGCATGTCCAGACTGTTATTATGTGATATCAGAGGACATTACAGGGGGAGATATAAGAGGAGAGAACTACAACTCCCAGCATGTCCAGACTGTTATTATGTGATATCAGAGGACATTACAGGGGGAGATATAAGAGGAGAGAACTACAACTCCCAGCATGTCCAGACTGTTATTATGTGATATCAGAGGACATTACAGGGGGAGATATAAGAGGAGAGAACTACAACTCCCAGCATGTCCAGACTGTTATTATGGGATATCAGAGGACATTACAGGAGGAGATATAAGAGGAGAAAACTACAACTCCCAGCATGCCCAGACTGTTATTATGTGATATCAGAGGACATTACAGGAGGAGATATAAGAGGAGAGAACTACAACTACCAGCATGTCCAGACTGTTATGTGATATCAGAGGACATTACAGGAGGAGATATAAGGGGAGATAACTACAACTCCCAGCATGTCCAGACTGTTTTTATGTGATATCAGAGGACATTACAGGAGGAGATATAAGAGGAGAGAACTACAACTACCAGCATGTCCAGACTGTTATGTGATATCAGAGGACATTACAGGAGGAGATATAACGGGAGATAACTACAACTCCCAGCATGTCCAGACTGTTTTTATGTGATATCAGAGGACATTACAGGAGGAGATATAAGTGGAGAGAACTACAACTCCCAGCATGTCCAGACTGTTATTATGGGATATCAGAGGACATTACAGGAGGAGATATAAGAGGAGAGAACTACAACTCCCAGCATGTCCAGATTGTTATTATGTGATATCAGAGGACATTACAGGGGGAGATATAAGAGGAGAGAACTACAACTCCCAGCATGTCCAGACTGTTATTATGGGATATCAGAGGACATTACAGGAGGAGATATAAGAGGAGAAAACTACAACTCCCAGCATGTCCAGACTGTTATTATGTGATATCAGAGGACATTACAGGAGGAGATATAAGAGAGGAGAGGACTACAACTCCCAGCATGTCCAGACTGTTATTATGTGATATCAGAGGACATTACAGGAGGACGTATAAGAGGAGAGAACTACAACTCCCAGCATGTCCAGGCTGTTATTATGTGATATCAGAGGACATTACAGGAGGAGATATAAGAGAGGAGAGGACTACAACTCCCAGCATGTCCAGACTGTTATTATGTGCTATCAGAGGACATTACAGGAGGAGATATAAGAGGAGAGAACTACAACTCCCAGCATGTCCAGACTGTTATTATGTGATATCAGAGGACATTACAGGAGGAGATATAAGAGGAGAGAACTACAACTCCCAGCATGTCCAGACTGTTATTATGTGATATCAGAGGACATTACAGGAGGAGATATAAGAGAGGAGAGGACTACAACTCCCAGCATGTCCAGACTGTTATTTTGTGATATCAGAGGACATTACAGGAGGAGCTATAAGAGAGAACTACAACTCCCAGCATGTCCAGACTGTTATTATGGGATATCAGAGGACATTACAAAAGGAGATATAAGAGGAGAGAACTACAACTCCCAGCAGGTCCAGACTGTTATTATGGGATATCAGAGGACATTACAGGAGGAGGTATAAGAGAAGAGAACTACAACTCCCAGCATGCCCAGACTGTTATTATGGGATATCAGAGGACATTACAGGAGGAGATA
>NW_027462861.1:0-21846 GCF_050947455.1 Rhinoderma darwinii
AAATAATGATATATTGTGATAGTTCAGACTTTTACGGATGCAGCGATTTATTTATTTTTAACTATGCTCTAGGGGGAAAATGGGAAAAGGGGGATTTTTTTGAACTTTTAATGAACGTGAGCCCGTTCCATACTTCCCCCTACCAGACTATGGCATATGGATGTCAGGAGGGGGTTAATTAGCATGGACCGCAAAGCTGTGGGTGAATTGCCGCCCCATTCATTTCAATGGGCCCATGCACACGACCGTGGTTTCCACAGTCCGTGCATAGCCCAGGAAGGCTCATAGAAATGCATGCGGCCATGTGCACAGCCCGCGGGGGGACACTCCACGGCCGTCTGACTCGAAAATCACGGCCGTGCACATGGCTACGGTCGTGTGTATGAGGCTTTACCCGTAGCCATGGTTCCTCTGCCATCCTGCAGCCCGGCCTCCTGAGATTACTTTTTTTAATCCCGTGTGACCACTGCAACCTGTGATTGGCTGCAGCTGTCACATGGGATGAAACATCATCCCAGGATGCCGGCCTGGACATAGAAGCACAGAATTCTGGGTAAATATAAATTTATTTTTTTTCTGAGTTGCGATTTTTGCGGCGGAATCGCAGCTTTTCTTCCTCAAAAAATCGCATCATCTGCTATTTGTTGCAGGTTTTACCTACCCATTGAATTCAATGGGGAAAACCTTCAACAAAGACGCACCTATTACGCAAATACAATTGACGTGCTGCTGATTTTAAAACAAAACGGTGCAGGTAAATTTCTGAGCAGCTGATTGACACTGCATGCTGTTATTGAGTTTATAATTTACAAGTACACCCAGATCCTTCTCAACAAGTGAATCCGCCAGTGTAGCTCCCCCTAGGACATATGATGCATGCAGGTTGTTGGTACCCAGATGCATAACTTTACATTTATCTACATTAAACTTCATTTGCCAAGTGGACGCCCAAACACTTAGTTTGTTTAAATCTGCCTGTAATTCATGAACATCTTCCATAGTCTGAACTATATTACATAGCTTGGTGTCATCTGCAAAAATAGAAATAGTGCTATTAATCCCTTCCTCTATATCATTAATAAATAAGTTGAATAATAGTGGTCCCAGCACTGAACCCTGGGGTACACCACTTATAACCGGGGACCATTCAGAGAAGGAATCATTGACCACAACCCTCTGGATACGGTCCTTGAGCCAATTCTCAATCCAATTACAAACTATATTTTCTAAACCTATAGTCCTTAATTTACCCATTACGCGTCTATGGGGGGACAGTGTCAAATGCCTTTGCAAAGTCTAAAAACACTAAATCCACAGCGGCCCCTCTGTCTAGACTTCTGCTCACCTCTTCATAAAAACAGATTAGGTTAGTTTGACAACTTCTGTCCTTCGTAAAACCGTGCTGGCTGTCACTTATAATGCTATTTATTGTCACATAATCCTGTATATAGTCCCTCAATAGCCCCTCAAACATTTTCCCCACGATGGATGTTAAGCTTACTGGTCTATAATTACCCGGGGAAGATCTAGAGCCCTTTTTGAAAATAGGCACCACATTTGCCCTGCGCCAGTCCCTTGGCACTATACCAGTCACTAGAGATTCTCTGAATATTATGAAAAGGGGGACAGAAATAACTGAACTAAGCTCTTTAAGAATTCTAGGGTGTAACCCATCTGGTCCCGGAGCCTTGTGCACATTTATTTTATTTAATTTAGCTTGGACCATCTCTACATTCATCCAATTCAGTATATCAACTGATATATTAACAGCACTGACTGCCTACATCAGCTGCTCTTTCTTCTGTTGTATATACAGAGCTAAAGAACCCATTTAGTAACTCTGCCTTCTCTTGATCCCCTGTGATCAACTCCCCATTACCATTATCTAGGGGTCCTACATGTTCAGACCTTGGCTTTTTTGCATTTATATACTTGAAGAATTTTTTAGGATTTGTTTTACTATCCTTGGCCACCTGCCTTTCATTTTGTATTTTTGCTAATTTTATTACATTTTTACAGATTTTATTAAGCTCTTTATATTTTACAAAGGCTACAGCTGTACCCTCAGATTTGTATTTTTTAAATGCCCTTTTTTTGTCATGTATTGCCCCTTTCACAGAAGGTGTAAGCCATGTGGGGTTTAATTTGAGTCGTTTATACTTATTACCTGTAGGAATAAATTTTGCACTGTAATAACTCAAAGTAGATTTGAAAATCTCCCATTTATCATTTGTTCCATTATTTGACATTAGTTCTTCCCAGTCTATATCCTGAATTGCCGCCTCATCCTGGGGAAATTGGCTTTCTTAAAATTAAATGTTTTTGCCCTCCCAGCCTGCGTTTGTTTTTTACAGTATAGGTAAAATGTAACTATATTATGATCACTGTTACCGAGGTTTTCACGAACATTGACATTCCCAACAAGATCTGCATTATTAGACATTACATTACTTATCCTGTACTGATCCTGAGTTACATCCTGTATTATACTCCAGAGCTGCACTCACTATTCTGCTGGTGGAGTCACTGTGTACATACATTACATTACTTATCCTGTACTGATCCTGAGTTACATCCTGTATTATACTCCAGAGCTGCACTCACTATTCTGCTGGTGGAGTCACTGTGTACATACATTAGATTACTTATCCTGTACTGATCCTGAGTTACATCCTGTATTATACTCCAGAGCTGCACTCACTATTCTGCTGGTGGAGTCACTGTGTACATACATTACATTACTTATCCTGTACTGATCATGAGTTATATCCTGTATTATACTCCAGAGCTGCACTCACTATTCTGCTGGTGGAGTCACTGTGTACATACATTACATTACTGATCCTGAGTTATATCCTGTATTATACTCCAGAGCTGCACTCACTATTCTGCTGGTGGAGTCACTGTGTACATACATTACATTACTTATCCTGTACTGATCCTGAGTTACATCCTGTATTATACTCCAGAGCTGCACTCACTATTCTGCTGGTGGAGTCACTGTGTACATACATTACATTACTTATCCTGTACTGATCCTGAGTTACATCCTGTATTATACTCCAGAGCTGCACTCACTATTCTGCTGGTGGAGTCAGTGTGTACATACATTACATTACTTATCCTGTACTGATCCTGAGTTATATCCTGTATTATACTCCAGAGCTGCACTCACTATTCTGCTGGTGGAGTCACTGTGTACATACATTACATTACTTATCCTGTACTGATCCTGAGTTATATCCTGTATTATACTCCAGAGCTGCACTCACTATTCTGCTGGGGGAGTCACTGTGTACATACATTACATTACTAATCCTGTACTGATCCTGAGTTACATCCTGTATTATACTCAAGAGCTGCACTCACTATTCTGCTGGTGGAGTCACTGTGTACATACATTACATTACTTATCCTGTACTGATCCTGAGTTACATCCTGTATTATACTCCAGAGCTGCACTCACTATTCTGCTGGTGGAGTCACTGTGTACATACATTACATTACTAATCCTGTACTGATCCTGAGTTACATCCTGTATTATACTCAAGAGCTGCACTCACTATTCTGCTGGTGGAGTCACTGTGTACATACATTACATTACTTATCCTGTACTGATCTTGAGTTACATCCTGTATTATACTCCAGAGCTGCACTCACTATTCTGCTGGTGGAGTCACTGTGTACATACATTACATTACTTATCCTGTACTGATCCTGAGTTACATCCTGTATTATACTCCAGAGCTGCACTCACTATTCTGCTGGTGGAGTCACTGTGTACATACATTACATTACTTATCCTGTACTGATCCTGAGTTATATCCTGTATTATACTCCAGAGCTGTACTCACTATTCTGCTGGTGGAGTCACTGTGTACATACATTACATTACTTATCCTGTACTGATCCGGAGTTACATCCTGTATTATACTCCAGAGCTGCACTCACTATTCTGCTGGTGGAGTCACTGTGTACATACATTACATTACTTATCCTGTACTGATCCTGAGTTACATTCCTGTATTATACTCCAGAGCTGCACTCACTATTCTGCTGGTGGAGTCACTGTGTACATACATTACATTACTTATCCTGTACTGATCCTGAGTTATATCCTGTATTATACTCCAGAGCTGCACTCACTATTCTGCTGGAGGAGTCACTGTGTATCCTGTATTATACTCACATCACATTACACAAAACACTTGGACACTCTCAGGTAAACCCACAGCTATCAATCAGAAACCACAATGTAGGCGCACAGTTATGATGTCACTAAAGTGATCAAATGAGGTCACCAGAGTCTTATAAACGATAAAATAGAGGTGACTGGACATCAGAATGGATATAAGAGGTCACCATATAGAAGATAGTTCTATAAACGACATGTGACATATAACAAAACCGCTCGCAAATACAATACAGGTAATTAGGGAAACAACACCTCTTACCTGGACTCTGGATGGCATATTGTGCGGTGCTGGCGCGTACAAAGCACGTGGTGACCGCGTTCTCTCCTGCTCAGCGACTCATCTACCTCTCACTTTCTAAATCTTCTCATCAGAATGCAAAACTTTCACTACTTCACTCATCCTCCGCCCTTTGTTAAAATGTTCTTTAAAGCCATCACATTTCTTTCCATAGAATAGATGTAACTTCCTGAACTACCAACCACAACCTGCATCTGTGTAAAACGTGTGCGACCCGAGTATCAGACAGAAAACTATATACAGAATGAGAGGAAGATGAACGTTACATGACATTTACTTTTCAGATACTGCCCTCTTTTCCCAAGAATTACTACTTTATTACAGACTATGTAAAATAATATAAATATTATAATACCGCCCCCTATATACAAGAATATAACTACTATAATACTGCTCCTATATACAAGAATATAACTACTATAATACTGCTCCAATATACAAGAATATAACTACTATAATACTGCCCCCTATATACAAGAATATAACTACTATAATACTACTCCTATATACAAGAATATAACTACTATAATACTGCCCCTATATACAAGCATATAACTACTATAATACTGCCCCCTATATACAAGAATATAACTACTGTAATACTACCCCTATATACAAGAATATAACTACTATAATACTGCCCCCTATATACAAGAATATAACTACTATAATACTGCTCCTATATACAAGAATATAACTACTATAATACTGCCCCCTATATACAAGAATATAACTACTATAATACTGCCCCCTATATACAAGAATATAACTACTATAATACTGCCCCTATATACAAGAATATAACTACTATAATACTGCCACTATATACAAGAATATAACTACTATAATACTACCCCTATATACAAGAATATAACTACTATAATACTGGCCCCTATATACAAGAATATAACTACTGTAATACTGCCCCTATATACAAGAATATAACTACTATAATACTGCTCCTATATACAAGAATATATCTACTATAATACTGTTCCTATATACAAGAATATAACTACTATAATACTGCCCCCTATATACAAGAATATAACTACTATAATACTGCTCCTATATACAAGAATATAACTACTGTAATACTGCCCCCTATATACAAGAATATAACTACTATAATACTGTCCCTATATACAAGACTATAACTACTATAATACTGCTCCTATATACAAGAATATAACTACTATAATACTGCTCCTATATACAAGAATATAACTACTATAATACTGCTCCCTATATACAAGAATATAACTACTATAATACTGCCCCTATATACAAGCATATAACTACTATAATACTGCCTCCTATATACAAGAATATAACTACTATAATACTGCCCCTATATACAAGCATATAACTACTATAATACTGCTCCTATATACAAGAATATAACTACTATAATACTGCTCCTATATACAAGAATATAACTGCTATAATACTGCTCCTATATACAAGAATATAACTACTATAATACTGTCCCCTATATACAAGAATATAACTACTATAATACTGCCCCCTATATACAAGAATATAACTACTATAATACTGCCCCCTATATACAAGAATATAACTACTATAATACTGTCCCTATATACAAGAATATAACTACTATAATACTGCTCCCTATATACAAGAATATAACTACTATAATACTGCTCCTATATACAAGAATATAACTACTATAATACTGCTCCTATATACAAGAATATAACTACTATAATACTGCTCCTATATACAAGAATATAACTACTATAATACTGCTCAAAATATACAAGAATATAACTACTATAATACTGCCTCCTATATACAAGAATATAACTACTATAATACTGCCCCCTATATACAAGAATATAACTACTATAATACTGCCCCTATATACAAGAATATAACTACTATAATACTGCCCCCTTTATATAAGAATATAACTACTATAATACTGCCCCTATATACAAGAAAATAACTACTATAATACTGCCCCTATATACAAGAATATAACTACTATAATACTGCCCCCTTTATATAAGAATATAACTACTATAATACTGCTCCCTATATACAAGAATATAACTACTATAATACTGCTCCTATATACAAGAATATAACTACTATAATACTGCCCCTATATACAAGAATATAACTACTATAATACTGCCCCTATATACAAGAATATAACTACTATAATACTGCCCCCTATATACAAGAATATAACTACTATAATACTGCCCCCTATAGACAAGAATATAACTACTATAATACTGCTCCTATATACAAGAATATAACTACTATAATACTGCCCCTATATACAAGAATATAACTACTATAATACTGCTCCTATATACAAGAATATAACTACTATAATACTGCTCCCTATATACAAGAATATAACTACTATAATACTGCTAATATATACAAGAATATAACTACTATAATACTGCTCCTATATACAAGAATATAACTACTATAATACTACCTCCTATATACAAGAATATAACTACTCGAATACTGCTCGTATAGACAAGAATATAACTACTATAATACTGCCCCCTATATACAAGAATATAACTACTATAATACTGCTCCTATATACAATATTACTATAATACTGCTCCCTATATACAAGAATATTACTATAATACTACTCCTATATACAAGAATATAACCACTATAATACTGCCCCCTATATACAAGAATATAACCACTATAATACTGCTCCTATATACAAGAATATAACTACTATAATACTGCTCCTATATACAAGAATATAACTACTATAATACTGCCCCCTATATACAAGAATATAATTACTATAATACTGCTCCCTATATACAAGAATATAACTACTATAATACTGCCTCCTATATACAAGAATATAACTACTATAATACTGCTCCTATATACAAGAATATAACTACTATAATACTGTCCCCTGTATACAAGAATATAACTACTATAATACTGCAACCTATATACAAGAATATAACTACTATAATACTGCCCCCTATATACAAGAATATAACTACTATAATACTGCCTCCTATATAAGAGAATATAACTACTATAATACTGCCCCCTATATACAAGAATATAACTACTATAATACTGCCCCTATATACAAGAATATAACTACTATAATACTGCCCCTATATACAAGAATATAACTACTATAATACTGCCTCCTATATACAAGAATATAATTACTATAATACTGCCCCTATATACAAGAATATAACTACTATAATACTGCCCATATATACAAGAATATAACAACTATAATACTGCTCCTATATACAAGAATATAACTACTATAATACTGCTCCTATATACAAGAATATAACTACTATAATACTGCCCCTATATACAAGAATATAACTACTATAATACTGCTCCTATATACAAGAATATAACTACTATAATACTGCTCCCTATATACAAGAATATAACTACTATAATACTGCTAATATATACAAGAATATAACTACTATAATACTGCTCCTATATACAAGAATATAACTACTATAATACTACCTCCTATATACAAGAATATAACTACTCGAATACTGCTCGTATAGACAAGAATATAACTACTATAATACTGCCCCCTATATACAAGAATATAACTACTATAATACTGCTCCTATATACAATATTACTATAATACTGCTCCCTATATACAAGAATATTACTATAATACTACTCCTATATACAAGAATATAACCACTATAATACTGCCCCCTATATACAAGAATATAACCACTATAATACTGCTCCTATATACAAGAATATAACTACTATAATACTGCTCCTATATACAAGAATATAACTACTATAATACTGCCCCCTATATACAAGAATATAATTACTATAATACTGCTCCCTATATACAAGAATATAACTACTATAATACTGCCTCCTATATACAAGAATATAACTACTATAATACTGCCTCCTATATACAAGAATATAACTACTATAATACTGCTCCCTATATACAAGAATATAACTACTATAATACTGCTCCCTATATACAAGAATATAACTACTATAATACTGCCCCTATATACAAGAATATAACTACTATAATACTGCCCCTATATACAAGAATATAACTACTATAATACTGCTCCTATATACAAGAATATAACTACTATAATACTGCCCCCTATATACAAGAATATAACTACCATAATACTGCTCCTATATACAAGAATATAACTACTATAATACTGCCCCTATATACAAGAATATAACTACTATAATACTGCTCCTATATACAAGAATATAACTACTATAATACTGCCTCCTATATACAAGAATATAACTACTATAATACTGCACCCTATATACAAGAATATAACTACTATAATACTGCTCCTATATACAAGAATATAACTATTATAATACTGCCCCTATATACAAGAATATAACTACTATAATACTGCCCCTATATACAAGAATATAACTACTATAATACTGCCCCTATATACAAGAATATAACTACTATAATACTGCCCCCTATATACAAGAATATAACTACTATAATACTGCTCCTATATACAAGAATATAACTACTATAATACTGCCCCTATATACAAGAATATAACTACTATAATACTGCTCCTATATACAAGAATATAACTACTATAATACTGCCCCCTATATACAAGAATATAACTACTATAATACTGCCCCCTATATACAAGAATATAACTACTATAATACTGCCCCTATATACAAGAATATAACTACTATAATACTGCCCCCTATATACAATATAACTACTATAATACTGCCCCTGTGTAGGGTATGTGTAGGGTGGGGTATAGGGGTTTTCTTTGTCACGCTGCAGTAATTCTAGTACACGGTGCTGACCTCCCATGTGGGGGCTGTATACACTATATACCTATATTACGAGGCAGACGTGGATCCTGTGGTGGGAAGCTTGTGGTATAGAGATAAGGAGTGAGTGGGGCTCTGGGGCACCTGTGGTTGGGGCACCTGTAGGGGGCCGCAGTTTACATCCTAGAATACCGGGGAGAGGAAGCTGCAGACGAGACGTCTAATAGACCGCGGATATCCGGCATATATATCATCAGATGGAGCCAACTCTGCAGCACCGATCAGGTCACCTGATAATAGTAAAGATCTTATAATATGCACTATAATAATACAACAGCGGGAAGGAAAGCTGCCTGCCTACTGACAAGTATCACACAGGATAGGATTAGATACACGGCTCAGCAGACAGTATCACACATGATAGGATTAGAGACACAGCTCAGCAGACAGTATCACACATGATAGGATTAGATACACAGCTCAGTAGACAGTATCACACATGATAGGATTAGATACAATGGCTCAGCAGACAGTATCACACATGATAGGATTAGGTACAGTGGCTCAGCAGACAGTATCACACAGGATAGGATTAGATACAGCGGCTAAGCAGACAGCATCACACATGATAGGATTAGATACAGCTCAGCAGACAGTATCACATATGATAGGATTAGATACACTGCAGACAGTATCACACATGATAGGATTAGATACACAGCTCAGCAGACAGTATCACACATGATAGGATTAGATACAGTGGCTCATCAGACAGTATCACACATGATATGATTAGATACAGTGGCTCAGCAGACAGTATCACACTTGATAGGATTAGATACACAGCTCAGCAGGCAGTATCACACATGATAGGATTAGATACAGTGGCTCAGCAGACAGTATCACACTTGATAGGATTAGATACACAGCTCAGCAGACAGTATCACACATGATAGGATTAGATACACAGCTCAGCAGACAGTATCACACATGATAGGATTAGATACAGCGGCTCAGCAGACAGTATCACACATGATAGGATTACATACAGTGGCTCAGCAGACAGTATCACACTTGATAGGATTAGATACACAGCTCAGCAGGCAGTATCACACATGATAGGATTAGATACACGGCTCAGCAGACAGTATCACACAGGATAGGATTAGATACACAGCTCAGCAGACAGTATCACACATGATAGGATTAGATACACAGCTCAGCAGACAGTATCACACATGATAGGATTAGATACAGCGGCTCAGCAGACAGTATCACACATGATAGGATTAGATACAGCGGCAGTGAGGACACTGATCAGACCTGTCATTACTCCCGTGTCGTGGTTGGTAGAGAAATTGCCGCTGGTTCTATTATTGGGCTGAGCTGCCAGATTCTTCTTTCAAGGAGCCAGTGCGGCAAGATGCCACAGGGCGGGCATGATGCCACCGGATCAGGAGGGAGGGGGCAGGGCAACCATGTCAAATATGCCTCCTTATTTACGTGTTTGTGTTCAGTCCTAATGAATTCCAAGTGGCAGCCAAAATAATGGTGAACACAGCTTTAGGTGTGACTGGTGTGCGAGACATAATGTAACATGGAAGATTGGCTACAGCTCTGGATGTGACTGGAGTATGAGACATGATGTAACATGGAAGAGTGGCTGCAGCTCTGGATGTGACTAGTGTACGAGACAATGTAACATAGAAGAGCAGCTGCAGCTCTGGATGTGACTGGTATATGAGACATGAAATAACAGAAGAGTGGCTGCTGCTCTGAATGTGACTGGAGTATGAGACATGATGTAACATGGAAGAGTGGCTGCAGCTCTGGATGTGACTAGTGTACGAGACAATGTAACATAGAAGAGCGGCTGCAGCTCTGGATGTGACTGATATATGAGACATGAAGTAGCAGAAGAGTGGATGCAGCTCTGGATGTGACTGGAGTATGAGACATTATGTAACAGAAGAGTGGCTGCAGCTCTGGATGTGACTGGAGTATGAGACATGATGTAACATGGAAGAGTGGCTGCAGCTCTGGATGTGACTGGAGTACGAGACATGATGTAACACAGAAGAGTGGCTGCGGCTCTGGATGTGACTGGAGTACGAGACATGATGTAACACAGAAGAGTGGCTGCGGCTCTGGATGTGACTGGAGTATGAGACATGATGTAACACAGAAGAGTGGATGCAGCTCTGGATGTGACTGGAGTATGAGACCTGATGTAACACAGAAGAGTGGATGCAGCTCTGGATGTGACTGGAGTATGAGACCTGATGTAACACAGAAGAGTGGATGCAGCTCTGGATGTGACTGGAGTATGAGACCTGATGTAACACAGAAGAGTGGATGCAGCTCTGGATGTGACAGGAGTATGAGACATGATGTAACACAGAAGAGTGGATGCAGCTCTGGATGTGACTGGAGTATGAGACATGATGTAACAGAAGAGTGGATGCAGCTCTGGATGTGACTGGAGTATGAGACCTGATGTAACACAGAAGAGTGGATGCAGCTCTGGATGTGACTGGAGTATGAGACATGATGTAACACAGAAGAGTGGATGCAGCTCTGGATGTGACTGGAGTATACACAGGAATCTGCCGTTTTCGTACATTCCTGAGGATCTGTTGCTCCCCATTTCGTGGCCCTCTTGTTTCCTGACCTAGAATGACGCAAGTCCCTTATGTGCAGCACGGACAGGGACTCCGTCCTCACTAAGAACTGGAACCAATGTCAAGGAGCGTCCAGTCCATGACATCACAGCCCCCGAAGACCAAGGCAACTTCTCCCAGTCATACCGCCCTCCCCCCACTAAATATAACCGCCTATTACCACAATAATTACCTGTCTGCACCGACCCGGCAGACGTCATCCGGCAATCATATAGTCAATCCCTGGAACACGAATCACAATGTAAAAAGTCAAATACTGGACAGTGAAACAACCTCAGATACCATGAGAACGACCCCCAGACAGCGGCCAAACTACAACCACAGACAATCCCATGATGCATTGCTCCAGGAGGATAAGCGACTATGTCAACCCCACATAAACGATGAAGTCACTGTGTACATACATTACATTACTTATCCTGTACTGATCCTGAGTTACATCCTGTATTATACTCCAGAGCTGCACTCACTATTCTGCTGGTGGAGTCACTGTGTACATACATGACATTACTTATCCTGTACTGATCCTGAGTTACATCCTGTATTATACTCCAGAGCTGCACTCACTATTCTGCTGGTGGAGTCACTGTGTACATACATTACATTACTTATCCTGTACTGATCCTGAGTTATATCCTGTATTATACTCCAGAGCTGCACTCACTATTCTGCTGGTGGAGTCACTGTGTACATACATTACTTATCCTGTACTGATCCTGAGTTACATCCTGTATTATACTCCAGAGCTGCACTCACTATTCTGCTGGTGGAGTCACTGTGTATATACATTACATTACTTATCCTGTACTGATCCTGAGTTACATCCTGTATTATACACCAGAGCTGCACTCACTATTCTGCTGGTGGAGTCACTGTGTACATACATTACATTACTTATCCTGTACTGATCCTGAGTTATATCCTGTATTATACCCCAGAGCTGCACTCACTATTCTGCTGGTGGAGTCACTGTGTACATACATTACATTACTTATCCTGTAATGATCCTGAGTTATATCCTGTATTATACTCCAGATCTACCCTCACTATTCTGCTGGTGGAGTCACTGTGTACATACATTACATTACTTATCCTGTACTGATCCTGAGTTATATCCTGTATTATACTCCAGAGCTGCACTCACTATTCTGCTGGTGGAGTCACTGTGTACATACATTACATTACTTATCCTGTACTGATCCTGAGTTACATCCTGTATTATACTCCAGAGCTGCACTCACTATTCTGCTGGTGGAGTCACTGTGTACATACATTACATTACTTATCCTGTACTGATCCTGAGTTACATCCTGTATTATGCTCCAGAGCTGCACTCACTATTCTGCTGGTGGAGTCACTGTGTACATACATTACATTACATTACTTATCCTGTACTGATCCTGAGTTACATCCTGTATTATACTCCAGAGCTGCAATCACTATTCTGCTGGTGGAGTCACTGTGTACATACATTACATTACTTATCCTGTACTGATCCTGAGTTACATCCTGTATTATACTCCAGAGCTGCACTCACTATTCTGCTGGTGGAGTCACTGTGTACATACATTACATTACTTATCCTGTACTGATCCTGAGTTACATCATGTATTATACTCCAGAGCTGCACTCACAGTTCTGCTGGTGGAGTCACTGTGTACATACATTACTTATCCTGTACTGATCCTGAGTTATATCCTGTATTATACTCCAGAGCTGCACTCACTATTCTGCTGGTGGAGTCAGTGTGTACATACATTACATTACTTATGATGTACTGATCCTGAGTTACATCCTGTATTATACTCCAGAGCTGCACTCACTATTCTGCTGGTGGAGTCACTGTGTACATACATTACATTACTTATCCTGTACTGATCCTGAGTTACATCCTGTATTATACTCCAGAGCTGCACTCACTATTCTGCTGGTGGAGTCACTGTGTACATACATTACATTACTTATCCTGTACTGATCCTGAGTTACATCCTGTATTATACTCCAGAGCTGCACTCACTATTCTGCTGGTGGAGTCACTGTGTACATACATTACTTATCCTGTACTGATCCTGTGTTATATCCTGTATTATACTCCAGAGCTGCACTCACTATTCTGCTGGTGGAGTCACTGTGTACATACATTACATTACTTATCCTGTATTGATCCTGAGTTACATCCTGTATTATACTCCAGAGCTGCACTCACTATTCTGCTGGTGGAGTCACTGTGTACATATATTACATTACTTATCCTGTACTGATCCGGAGTTATATCCTGTATTATACTCCAGAGCTGCACTCACTATTCTGCTGGTGGAGTCACTGTGTACATACATTACATTACTTATCCTGTACTGATCCTGAGTTATATCCTGTATTATACTCCAGAGCTGCACTCACTATTCTGCTGGTGGAGTCACTGTGTACATACATTACATTACATTACTTATCCTGTACTGATCCTGAGTTACATCCTGTATTATACTCCAGAGCTGCACTCACTATTCTGCTGGTGGAGTCACTGTGTACATACATTACATTACTTATCCTGTACTGATCCTGAGTTACATCATGTATTATACTCCAGAGCTGCACTCACAGTTCTGCTGGTGGAGTCACTGTGTACATACATTACTTATCCTGTACTGATCCTGAGTTATATCCTGTATTATACTCCAGAGCTGCACTCACTATTCTGCTGGTGGAGTCAGTGTGTACATACATTACATTACTTATGATGTACTGATCCTGAGTTACATCCTGTATTATACTCCAGAGCTGCACTCACTATTCTGCTGGTGGAGTCACTGTGTACATACATTACATTACTTATCCTGTACTGATCCTGAGTTACATCCTGTATTATACTCCAGAGCTGCACTCACTATTCTGCTGGTGGAGTCACTGTGTACATACATTACATTACTTATCCTGTACTGATCCTGAGTTACATCCTGTATTATACTCCAGAGCTGCACTCACTATTCTGCTGGTGGAGTCACTGTGTACATACATTACTTATCCTGTACTGATCCTGTGTTATATCCTGTATTATACTCCAGAGCTGCACTCACTATTCTGCTGGTGGAGTCACTCTGTACATACATTACATTACTTATCCTGTACTGATCCTGAGTTACATCCTGTATTATACTCCAGAGCTGCACTCACTATTCTGCTGGTGGAGTCATTCTGTACATACATTACATTACTTATCCTCTACTGCTCCTGAGTTACATCCTGTATTATACCCCAGAGCTGCACTCACTATTCTGCTGGTGGAGTCACTGTGTACATACATTACTTATCCTGTACTGATCCTGAGTTACATCCTGTATTATACTCCAGAGCTGCACTCACTATTCTGCTGGTGGAGTCACTCTGTACATACATTACATTACTTATCCTGTACTGATCCTGAGTTACATCCTGTATTATACTCCAGAGCTGCACTCACTATTCTGCTGGTGGAGTCATTCTGTACATACATTACATTACTTATCCTCTACTGCTCCTGAGTTACATCCTGTATTATACTCCAGAGCTGCACTCACTATTCTGCTGGTGGAGTCACTGTGTACATACATTACTTATCCTGTACTGATCCTGAGTTACATACTGTATTATACTCCAGAGCTGCACTCACTATTCTGCTGGTGGAGTCACTGTGTACATACATTACATTACTTATCCTGTACTGATCCTGAGTTATATCCTGTATTATACTCCAGAGCTGCACTCACTATTCTGTTGGTGGAGTCACTGTGGACATACATTACTTATCCTGTACTGATCCTGAGTTATATCCTGTATTATACTCCAGAGCTGCACTCACTATTCTGCTGGTGGAGTCACTGTGTACATACATTACATTACTTATCCTGTACTGATCCTGAGTTACATCCTGTATTATACTCCAGAGCTGCACTCACTATTCTGCTGGTGGGGTCACTGTGTACATACATTACATTACTTATCCTGTACTGATCCTGAGTTACATCCTGTATTATACTCCAGAGCTGCACTCACTATTCTGCTGGTGGAGTCACTGTGTACATACATTACATTACTTATCCTGTACTGATCCTGAGTTACATCCTGTATTATACTCCAGAGCTGTACTCACTATTCTGCTGGTGGAGTCACTGTGTACATACATTACATTACTTATCCTGTACTGATCCTGAGTTATATACTGTATTATACTCCAGAGCTGCACTCACTATTCTGCTGGTGGAGTCACTGTGTACATACATTACTTATCCTGTACTGATCCTGAGTTACATCCTGTATTATACTCCAGAGCTGCACTCACTATTCTGCTGGTGGAGTCACTGTGTACATACATTACATTACTTATCCTGTACTGATCCCGAGTTACATCCTGCATTATACTCCAGAGCTGCACTCACTATTCTGCTGGTGGAGTCACTGTGTACATACATTACATTACTTATCCTGTACTGATCCTGAGTTATATCCTGTATTATACTCTAGAGCTGCACTCACTATTCTGTTGGTGGAGTCACTGTGTACACACATTACATTACTTATCCTGTACTGATCCTGAGTTACATCCTGTATTATACTCCAGAGCTGCACTCATAACTCTTTAGTCTTAGAGCGGATATCTCCCTGCTTGATCGGTGTCTTCACAGAGCTTGTTTTAGTGACATACATTCTAGTTAGTGTCGTCTTTACATCCCCCGGCTCTGTACATTTATCTGGTGTAGTGACTGCCCCCCCCCCCTGCGTTATAGTAGCTCTGCTGAGTAGTTGGCGCGTGTCTGATGAGCACCTTTCTGATTGTTTCCAATAATAACCAGCCGGAATATATTTACAAAACCTTCTCTAGATATAATATAGTACAACATAAAGAATAGAATACAATTTTATTATAATTATGTCCACTGGTTGGGTCATGTTGGGGGTTGTAGTGTGTATAGAGAATTATAAGATAGTATGATGGTCATGTTGGGGGTTGTAGTGTGTATAGAGAATTATAAGATAGTATGATGGTCATGTTGGGGGTTGAAGTACGTATAGAGAATTATAAGATAGTATGATGGTCATGTTGGGGGTTGAAGTACGTATAGAGAATTAGAATATAGTATGATGGTCATGTTGGGGGTTGTAGTACGTATAGAGAATTATAAGATAGTATGATGGTCATGTTGGGGGTTGTAGTACGTATAGAGAATTATAAGATAGTATGATGGTCATGTTGGGGGTTGTAGTACGTATAGAGAATTATAATATAGTATGATGGTCATGTTGGGGGTTGAGGTACGTATAGAGAATTATAATATGGTATGATGGTCATGTTGGGGGTTGAGGTACGTATAGAGAATTATAAAATAGTATGATGGTCATGTTGGGGGTTGTAGTACGTATAGAGAATTATAATATAGTATGATGGTCATGTTGGGGGTTGAGGTACGTATAGAGAATTATAAGATAGTATGATGGTCATGTTGGGGGTTGTAGTACGTATAGAGAATTATAATATAGTATGATGGTCATGTTGGGGGTTGAGGTACGTATAGAGAATTATAAAATAGTATGATGGTCATGTTGGGGGTTGTAGTACGTATAGAGAATTATAATATGGTATGATGGTCATGTTGGGGGTTGAGGTACGTATAGAGAATTATAAAATAGTATGATGGTCATGTTGGGGGTTGTAGTACGTATAGAGAATTATAATATAGTATGATGGTCATGTTGGGGGTTGAGGTACGTATAGAGAATTATAAGATAGTATGATGGTCATGTTGGGGGTTGAGGTACGTATAGAGAATTATAATATGGTATGATGGTCATGTTGGGGGTTGAGGTACGTATAGAGAATTATAAGATAGTATGATGGTCATGTTGGGGGTTGAGGTACGTATAGAGAATTATAAGATAGTATGATGGTCATGTTGGGGGTTGAGGTACGTATAGAGAATTATAAGATAGTATGATGGTCATGTTGGGGGTTGAGGTACGTATAGAGTATTTCAGGATTGTATTATGTTTATGTTGATGGTTGTGGTATGTATAGAGTTATTAAGGATTGTATTATGGACATGTTGGGGGTTGTAGTATGTAGGGAGTATTTCATGACTGCACACATATTAATGGCGGTTTTGTAGACGGGGTACACAGTAGACAGATTCACTTTTGTTAGTGACAGGAAGGAGGCAGCTGGAGAGGAGGAAATCAGAAGTCAGCCCATTTCCGCTGTCACAGATATTTTTAGCCGTGTCCTCACGTGACTGAGCGAATAAACCGCAGTGCAGGTCAGGTGACGGGTGAGACCCGGAGACACATGTGATCGCACCGTTCTGCCAGTGGGCAGCTCCGCTTGTCACCCTCATGACACATATTCTTGGGGATTTTAGCGATTACTTTACAAAATAGAGAAAATGTGGCAGGTCCATTCTCGTCTTATCCGTTTACCTAATACTGTGTCAGCACACACAGGTAGAACCGACAACAGGTAATGTATGCAAAACCAGGCAGCACTAGAGGACACAGGCAATATCAGGTAACATAGCTCATGTGTCCAGGAAACACACTAAGGAGTACATGTAATACCAGGTAACATAGCACAGGTATCCAGGTAACACCATGAGTACAGGTAATATCAGGTAATATAGCACAGGTATCCAGGTAACACCATGCGTACATGTAATACCAGGTAACATAGTACAGGTATCCAGGTAACACCATGCGTACAGGTAATATCAGGTAACATAGCACAGGTATCCAGGTAACACCATGAGTACAGGTAATATCAGGTAATATAGCACAGGTATCCAGGTAACACCATGCGTACAGGTAATATCAGGTAACATAGCACAGGTATCCAGGTAACACCATGAGTACAGGTAATATCAGGTAATATAGCACAGGTATCCTGGTAACACCATGAGTACAGGTAATATCAGGTAACATAGCACAGGTATCCTGGTAACACCATGAGTACAGGTAATATCAGGTAATATAGCACAGGTATCCAGGTAACACCATGAGTACAGGCAATATCAGGTAACATAGCTCATGTGTCCAGGAAACACACTAAGGAGTACATGTAATACCAGGTAACATAGCACAGGTAAGCAGGTAATACCATGAGTACAGGTAATATCAGGTAATATAGCACAGGTATCCAGGTAACACCATGCGTACATGTAATACCAGGTAACATAGTACAGGTATCTAGGTAACACCATGAGTACAGGTAACATAGCACAGGTATCCAGGTAATACCATGAGTACAGGTAATATCAGGTAACATAGCACAGGTATCCAGGTAACACCATGAGTACAGGTAATACCAGGTAATATAGCACAGGTATCCAGGTAACACCATGAGTACAGGCAATATCAGGTAACATAGCACAGGTATCCAGGTAATACCATGAGTACAGGCAATATCAGGTAACATAGCTCATGTGTCCAGGAAACACACTAAGGAGTACATGTAATACCAGGTAACATAGCACAGGTATCCTGGTAACACCATGAGTACAGGTAATATCAGGTAACATAGCACAGGTATCCAGGTAATACCATGAGTACAGGTAATATCAGGTAATATAGCACAGGTATCCAGGTAACACCATGCGTACAGGTAATACCAGGTAACATAGCACAGGTATCCAGGTAACACCATGCGTACATGTAATACCAGGTAACACCATGCGTACATGTAATGCCAGGTAACATAGCACAGGTATCCAGGTAACACCATGAGTACAGGTAATATCAGGTAATATAGCACAGGTATCCAGGTAACACCATGCGTACAGGTAATATCAGGTAACATAGCACAGGTATCCAGGTAACACCATGAGTACAGGTAATATCAGGTAATATAGCACAGGTATCCTGGTAACACCATGAGTACAGGTAATATCAGGTAACATAGCACAGGTATCCTGGTAACACCATGAGTACAGGTAATATCAGGTAATATAGCACAGGTATCCAGGTAACACCATGAGTACAGGCAATATCAGGTAACATAGCTCATGTGTCCAGGAAACACACTAAGGAGTACATGTAATACCAGGTAACATAGCACAGGTAAGCAGGTAATACCATGAGTACAGGTAATATCAGGTAATATAGCACAGGTATCCAGGTAACACCATGCGTACATGTAATACCAGGTAACATAGTACAGGTATCTAGGTAACACCATGAGTACAGGTAACATAGCACAGGTATCCAGGTAATACCATGAGTACAGGTAATATCAGGTAACATAGCACAGGTATCCAGGTAACACCATGAGTACAGGTAATACCAGGTAATATAGCACAGGTATCCAGGTAACACCATGAGTACAGGCAATATCAGGTAACATAGCACAGGTATCCAGGTAATACCATGAGTACAGGCAATATCAGGTAACATAGCTCATGTGTCCAGGAAACACACTAAGGAGTACATGTAATACCAGGTAACATAGCACAGGTATCCTGGTAACACCATGAGTACAGGTAATATCAGGTAACATAGCACAGGTATCCAGGTAATACCATGAGTACAGGTAATATCAGGTAATATAGCACAGGTATCCAGGTAACACCATGCGTACAGGTAATACCAGGTAACATAGCACAGGTATCCAGGTAACACCATGCGTACATGTAATACCAGGTAACACCATGCGTACATGTAATGCCAGGTAACATAGCACAGGTATCCAGGTAACACCATGAGTACAGGTAATATCAGGTAACATAGCACAGGTATCCAGGTAACACCATGCGTACATGTAATACCAGGTAACACCATGCGTACATGTAATACCAGGTAACATAGCACAGGTATCCAGGTGACACCATGAGTACAGGTAATATCAGGTAACGTAGCTCAGGTGTCCAGGAAGCACACTAAGTAGTACATGTAATACCAGGTAACATAGCACAGGTATCCAGGTAATACCATGAGTACAGGTAATATCAGGTAATATAGCACAGGTATCCAGGTAACACCATGCGTACATGTAATACCAGGTAACATAGTACAGGTATCTAGGTAACACCATGAGTACATGTAATACCAGGTAATACCATGCGTACATGTAATACCAGGTAACATAGCACAGGTATCCAGGTAACACCATGAGTACAGGTAATATAGCACAGGTAGCCAGGTAACACCATGAGTACAGGTAATATCAGGTAACAGCACAGGTATCCAGGTAACACCATGCGTACATGTAATACCAGGTAACACCATGCGTACATGTAATACCAGGTAACATAGCACAGGTATCCAGGTGACACCATGAGTACAGGTAATATCAGGTAACATAGCACAGGTGTCCAGGAAACACACTAAGGAGTACATGTAATACCAGGTAACATAGCACAGGTATCCAGGTAACACCATGAGTACAGGTAATATCAGGTAACATAGCTCAGGTGTCCAGGAAACACACTAAGGAGTACATGTAATACCAGGTAACATAGCACAGGTAAGCAGGTAACACCATGAGTACAGGTAATATCAGGTAACATAGCTCAGGTGTCCAGGAAACACACTAAGGAGTACATGTAATACCAGGTAACATAGCACAGGTATCCAGGTAACACCATAAGTACAGGTAATATCAGGTAATATAGCACAGGTATCCAGGTAACACCATGCGTACAGGTAATACCAGGTAACATAGCACAGGTATCCAGGTAACACAATGAGTACAGGTAATATCAGGTAATATAGCACAGGTAGCCAGGTAACACCATGAGTACAGGTAATATCAGGTAACATAGCACAGGTATCCAGGTAACACCGTGCGTACACGTAATACCAGGTAACAC
>NW_027462862.1:0-2500 GCF_050947455.1 Rhinoderma darwinii
GGAGCCACCTCGGTGTACGAGCGGCGTGTGCCTGCCTATTGCACCCGTGGGGGGATAGAGGGGCCCCGTGGGAGCTGCTGCATGCCGGCAGCTTCCTTGTGGGAGCTCCACAGCGCCCGCGGTCCTCTGAGGACTTCCAGGGCAAGAGCGGTAGGAGCCTCCACCTCATGCCGACCTCCTGGAAGTCCCCGTCGGCCTAGCTCGCGGGTCGGTCCCGCTGGTTTTTTTTTTACCTTCTTAATAAAAAAATCTTTTTTTTTTTATGGTATTTTCGGAAGCCCCAAGCCCACCTGCATTTGCACGAGCAAGGCCACCTCGGTGACTCCTACCGAAAGCGGCCGGGAGCCACCTCGGTGTACGAGCGGCGTGTGCCTGCCTATTGCACCCGTGGGGGGATAGAGGAGCCATGGGGAAGCCGTGCCAGCCCGGGGGCAGCAGTTTACGAGCTCCGTAGCGCCCTGCGGTCCTCGGCGGACTTCCAGGGCAAGAGCGGTAGGCGCGGCCACCTCATGCCGACCTCCTGGAAGTCCCCGTCGGCCTGGCTCGCGTCTCGGTCCCGCTGTGTGTTTTACCTTCATAATAAAAAAAACTTTTTTTTTTTATGGTATTTTCTGAAGTCCCAAGCCGACCTGCAGTTGCAGGAGCTCGGCCACCTCGGCAACTCCTACCGAAAGCCGTGAAATAGGAAGTACAAACGGGAGCTGCTCCCGTTCCAAGCCGGGAAGGACTTCCATGGTGTGACCGGTAGGTAGTGACACCTCCTGCCGGCCTCCTGGAAGTCCCGGTCGGCCTGGCTGGCAGGTCTGTCTTCATTGACGTTTTGGAGGAAAAACCCTATGAGGTTTTTATTTTGGGCTTCAGCCGGGCAGCAGTTCCAGGAGCCCGGGTACTTTGGCACCTTACCCCGGTGTATTTGAGGTGGTGACACTTTTAGGGGTGCAAATATCTCCTTCACCTGAAATCCTGTGAGAGGGCATTTCTGCTCCGCGTTCCAAGTCCTAACGGTTCTTCCTAGCGGGAAGTCCTAACCGTTCGTGGCCGAGAAGGACTTCCATGGTGTGACCGGTATGTAGTGGCACGTCATGCCGGCCTCCTGGAAGTCCCCGTCGGCCTGGCTGGCAGGTCTGTCTTCATTGACGTTTTGGAGGAAAAACCCTATGAGGTTTTTATTTTGGGCTTCAGCCGGGCAGCAGTTCCAGGAGCCCGGGTAAGTTGGCACCTTACCCCGGTGTATTTGAGGTGGTGACACTTTTAGGGGTGCGAATATCTCCTTCACCTGAAATCCTGTGAGAGGGCATTTCTGCTCCGCGTTCCAAGTCCCTACGGTTCTTCCTAGCGGGAAGTCCTAACCGTTTGTGGCCGAGAAGGACTTCCATGGTGTGACCGGTATGTAGTGGCACGTCATGCCGGCCTCCTGGAAGTCCCCGTCGGCCTCGTTGGCTGGTCGGTCCGGTGCACCTGGACTTCCACGAAAGAACTTTGGTGCATTCTTTCTGGAGTCCCAGGCCGACCAGCAGTTGTAGGAGCTCGGCCACGTTGGCGAGTCCAACCGAGAGTACCGTGAAGGAGGACGTGCTGCACGTTCTAGCGGGAGCTGCACCTGGTCCAACCCGAGAAGGACTTCCATGGTGTGACCGGTATGTAGTGGCACGTCATGCCGGCCTCCTGGAAGTCCCCGTCGGCCTGGCTGGCAGGTCTGTCTTCATTGACGTTTTGGAGGAAAAACCCTATGAGGTTTTTATTTTGGGCTTCAGCCGGGCAGCAGTTCCAGGAGCCCGGGTAAGTTGGCACCTTACCCCGGTGTATTTGAGGTGGTGACACTTTTAGGGGTGCGAATATCTCCTTCACCTGAAATCCTGTGAGAGGGCATTTCTGCTCCGCGTTCCAAGTCCCTACGGTTCTTCCTAGCGGGAAGTCCTAACCGTTTGTGGCCGAGAAGGACTTCCATGGTGTGACCGGTATGTAGTGGCACGTCATGCCGGCCTCCTGGAAGTCCCCGTCGGCCTCGTTGGCTGGTCGGTCCGGTGCACCTGGACTTCCACGAAAGAACTTTGGTGCATTCTTTCTGGAGTCCCAGGCCGACCAGCAGTTGTAGGAGCTCGGCCACGTTGGCGAGTCCAACCGAGAGTACCGTGAAGGAGGACGTGCTGCACGTTCTAGCGGGAGCTGCACCTGGTCCAACCCGAGAAGGACTTCCATGGTGTGACCGGTATGTAGTGGCACGTCATGCCGGCCTCCTGGAAGTCCCCGTCGGCCTCTGCCACCTGTCGTTAAGCTGTGAGAGGAGCACGTGCTCCCGCGCCGTTTGAGTCTTTGGAATTTGTCCAAGACTCCTCAGATCGATCTGGCTCCCCGCGACCCGGCGGCGGAGGGACCACTCGCTCGGCAGTGCTTTGGAGCCCTGTCGGTTACGGCGAGCGCGTCTTCCTCCCACACCGTCCGGGTCTGTTTCGCCCCCGGCCACCTACGGCCGGTGTCCCAAAAAGCCCGGCGGTCCTGC
>NW_027462862.1:15000-21823 GCF_050947455.1 Rhinoderma darwinii
CGGGAGCAAACCGCATCCCCATGCCCAGCCAGAGTTCCAGGGTGATTGCAGGTAGGTCCCGGTGGGGTGGAAGGGGGGGCAGCGGGACCAACCTGTGTCCCTATGCCCAGCCAGAGTTCCAGAGTGATTGCAGGTAGGTCCCGGTGGGGTGGAAGGGGGTCAGCGGGAGCAACTTGCATCCCCATGCCCAGCCAGAGAACCAGGGTGATTGCTGGTAGGTAAGGAGATCCATTTGGTGACCAAACAGCAGTGAAAATAAAAAGGCCCAAATGTCAAAGAATGACACTTTTAATACTGAAAGTGAAACATTTAAAATCAAGTTAAAGTGGGGTATGTTCCAGAAATGTCAGAGACGGTAATGAGCAGCAGAGGCAGGCCGGGGCAGAGTTCCAGGGCCAGGGGTGTCACGGCAGGCAGCGTAGGCCGGGGAAGAGTTCCAGGGCGGTGGGGAGAGGACTAGGCCTCAATCCAAGGACATCATTTGGTGACTAAACAGCAGTGACAATAAAAAGGCCCAAATGTCAAAGAATGACACTTTTAATACTGAAAGTGAAACATTTAAAATCAAGTTAAAGTGGGGTATGTTCCAGAAATGTCAGAGACGGTAATGAGCAGCAGAGGCAGGCCGGGGCAGAGTTCCAGGGCCAGGGGTGTGACGGCAGGCAGCGTAGGCCGGGGCAGAGTTCCAGGGCGGTGGGGAGAGGACTAGGCCTCAATCCAAGGAGATCCATTTGGTGACTAAACAGCAGTGACAATAAAAAGGCCCAAATGCCAAAGAATGACATTTCTGCTACTGAAAGTGAAACATTTAAAATCAAGTTACAGTGGGGTATGTTCACAAATGTCAGAGGCGGTAGTGAACAGCAGAGGTAGGCCGGGGCAGAGTTCCAGGGCCAGGGGTGTGACGGCAGGCAGCGTAGGCCGGGGCAGAGTTCCAGGGCGGTGGGTGAGAGGACTAGGCCTCAATCCAAGGAGATCCATTTGGTGACCAAGCAGCAGTGAAAATAAAAAGGCCCAAATGTCAAAGAATGACATTTCTGCTACTGAAAGTGAAACATTTGAAAGTGAACCATTTAAAATCAAGTTAAAGTGGGGTATGTTCAAAAATGTCAGAGGCGGTGGTGAGCAGCAGAGGCAGGCCGGGGCAGAGTTCCAGGGCCAGAGTGTGACGGCAGCACAGGCCGGGGCAGAGCTCCAGGGCCAGGGGTGTGACGGCAGGCAGCGTAGGCCGGGGCAGAGTTCCAGGGCGGTGGGGAGAGGACTAGGCCTCAATCCAAGGAGATCCATTTGGTGACTAAACAGCAGTGACAATAAAAAGGCCCAAATGCCAAAGAATGACATTTCTGCTACTGAAAGTGAAACATTTAAAATCAAGTTACAGTGGGGTATGTTCACAAATGTCAGAGGCGGTAGTGAACAGCAGAGGTAGGCCGGGGCAGAGTTCCAGGGCCAGGGGTGTGACGGCAGGCAGCGTAGGCCGGGGCAGAGTTCCAGGGCGGTGGGTGAGAGGACTAGGCCTCAATCCAAGGAGATCCATTTGGTGACCAAGCAGCAGTGAAAATAAAAAGGCCCAAATGTCAAAGAATGACATTTCTGCTACTGAAAGTGAAACATTTGAAAGTGAACCATTTAAAATCAAGTTAAAGTGGGGTATGTTCAAAAATGTCAGAGGCGGTGGTGAGCAGCAGAGGCAGGCCGGGGCAGAGTTCCAGGGCCAGAGTGTGACGGCAGCACAGGCCGGGGCAGAGCTCCAGGGCCAGGGTGTGACGGCAGGCAGCGTAGGCCGGGGCAGAGTTCCAGGGCGGTGGGGAGAGGACTAGGCCTCGACATAAGGAGATCCATTTGGTGACCAAACAGCAGTGAAAATAAATAGGCCCAAATGTCAAAGAATGACATTTCTGCTACTGAAAGTGAAACATTTAAAATCAAGTTAAAGTGGGGTATGTTCACAAATGTCAGAGGCGGTGGTGAACAGCAGGGGCAGGCCGGGGCAGAGTTCCAGGGCCAGGGTGTGACGGCAGGCAGCGTAGGCCGGGGCAGAGTTCCAGGGCGGTGGGTGAGAGGACTAGGCCTCAATCCAAGGAGATCCATTTGGTGACCAAACAGCAGTGAAAATAAAAAGGCCCAAGTGTCAAAGAATGACATTTCTGCTACTGAAAGTGAAACATTTGAAAGTGAACCATTTAAAATCAAGTTAAAGTGGGGTATGTTCAAAAATGTCAGAGGCGGTAGTGAACAGCAGAGGTAGGCCGGGGCAGAGTTCCAGGGCCAGGGGTGTCACGGCAGGCAGCGTAGGCCGGGGAAGAGTTCCAGGGCGGTGGGGAGAGGACTAGGCCTCAATCCAAGGGGATCCATTTGGTGACCAAGCAGCAGTGAAAATGAAAAGGCCCAAATGTCAAAGAATGCCATTTCTGCAACTGAAAGTGAAACATTTGAAAGTGACACATTTAAAATCAAGTTAAAGTGGGGTATGTTCAAAAATGTCAGAGGCGGTAGTGAGCAGCAGAGGTAGGCCGGGGCAGAGTTCCAGGGCCAGGGGTGTCACGGCAGGCAGCGTAGGCCGGGGAAGAGTTCCAGGGCGGTGGGGAGAGGACTAGGCCTCAATCCAAGGGGATCCATTTGGTGACCAAGCAGCAGTGAAAATGAAAAGGCCCAAATGTCAAAGAATGCCATTTCTGCAACTGAAAGTGAAACATTTGAAAGTGACACATTTAAAATCAAGTTAAAGTGGGGTATGTTCAAAAATGTCAGAGGCGGTAGTGAACAGCAGAGGTAGGCCGGGGCAGAGTTCCAGGGCCAGGGGTGTCACGGCAGGCAGCGTAGGCCGGGGAAGAGTTCCAGGGCGGTGGGGAGAGGACTAGGCCTCAATCCAAGGGGATCCATTTGGTGACCAAGCAGCAGTGAAAATGAAAAGGCCCAAATGTCAAAGAATGCCATTTCTGCAACTGAAAGTGAAACATTTGAAAGTGACACATTTAAAATCAAGTTAAAGTGGGGTATGTTCAAAAATGTCAGAGGCGGTAGTGAACAGCAGAGGTAGGCCGGGGCAGAGTTCCAGGGCCAGGGGTGTCACGGCAGGCAGCGTAGGCCTGCGCAGAGTTCCAGGGCGGTGGGGAGAGGACTAGGCCTCAATCCAAGGAGATCCATTTGGTGACCAAGCAGCAGTGAAAATAAAAAGGCCCAAATGTCAAAGAATGACATTTCTGATACTGAAAGTGAAACATTTGAAAGTGAACCATTTAAAATCAAGTTAAAGTGGGGTATGTTCAAAAATGTCAGAGGCGGTGGTGAACAGCAAGGGCAGGCCGGGGCAGAGTTCCAGGGCCAGGGGTGTGACGGCAGGCAGCGTAGGCCGGGGCAGAGTTCCAGGGCGGTGGGGAGAGGACTAGGCCTCAATCCAAGGAGATCCATTTGGTGACCAAGCAGCAGTGAAAATGAAAAGGCCCAAATGTCAAAGAATGACATTTCTGATACTGAAAGTGAAACATTTGAAAGTGAACCATTTAAAATCAAGTTAAAGTGGGGTATGTTCAAAAATGTCAGAGGCGGTGGTGAGCAGCAGAGGCAGGCCGGGACACAGTTCCAGGGCCAGGGGTGTGACGGCAGGCAGCGTAGGCCGGGGCAGAGTTCCAGGGCGGTGGGGAGAGGACTAGGCCTCAATCCAAGGAGATCCATTTGGTGACCAAACAGCAGTGCAAATAAAAAGGCCCAAATGTCAAAGAATGACATTTCTGATACTGAAAGTGAACCATTTAAAATCAAGTTAAAGTGGGGTATGTTCACAAATGTCAGAGGCGGTGGTGAACAGCAGGGGCAGGCCGGGACAGAGTTCCAGGGCCAGAGTGTGACGGCAGGCAGTGTAGGCCGGGGCAGAGTTCCAGGGCGGTGGGTGAGAGGACTAGGCCTCAATCCAAGGAGATCCATTTGGTGACCAAACAGCAGTGAAAATAAAAATGCCCAAGTGTCAAAGAATGACATTTCTGCTACTGAAAGTGAAACATTTGAAAGTGAACCATTTAAAATCAAGTTAAAGTGGGGTATGTTCAAAAATGTCAGAGGCGGTAGTGAACAGCAGAGGTAGGCCGGGGCAGAGATCCAGGGCCAGGGGTGTCACAGCAGGCATCGTAGGCCGGGGAAGAGTTCCAGGGCGGTGGGGAGAGGACTAGGCCTCAATCCAAGGGGATCCATTTGGTGACCAAGCAGCAGTGAAAATAAAAAGGCCCAAATGTCAAAGAATGCCATTTCTGCAACTGAAAGTGAAACATTTGAAAGTGACACATTTAAAATCAAGTTAAAGTGGGGTATGTTCAAAAATGTCAGAGGCGGTAGTGAACAGCAGAGGTAGGCCGGGGCAGAGATCCAGGGCCAGGGGTGTCACAGCAGGCATCGTAGGCCGGGGAAGAGTTCCAGGGCGGTGGGGAGAGGACTAGGCCTCAATCCAAGGGGATCCATTTGGTGACCAAGCAGCAGTGAAAATGAAAAGGCCCAAATGTCAAAGAATGCCATTTCTGCAACTGAAAGTGAAACATTTGAAAGTGAAACATTTAAAATCAAGTTCAAGTGGGGTATGTTCAAAAATGTCAGAGGCGGTAGTGAACAGCAGAGGTAGGCCGGGGCAGAGTTCCAGGGCCAGGGGTGTGACGGCAGGCAGCGTAGGCCGGGGCAGAGTTCCAGGGCGGTGGGGAGAGGACTAGGCCTCAATCCAAGGAGATCCATTTGGTGACCAAGCAGCAGTGAAAATAAAAAGGCCCAAATGTCAAAGAATGCCATTTCTGCAACTGAAAGTGAAACATTTGAAAGTGACACATTTAAAATCAAGTTAAAGTGGGGTATGTTCAAAATGTCAGAGGCGGTAGTGAACAGCAGAGGTAGGCCGGGGCAGAGTTCCAGGGCCAGGGGTGTGACGGCAGGCAGCGTAGGCCGGGGCAGAGTTCCAGGGCGGTGGGGAGAGGACTAGGCCTCAATCCAAGGAGATCCATTTGGTGACCAAGCAGCAGTGAAAATAAAAAGGCCCAAATGTCAAAGAATGCCCATTTCTGCAACTGAAAGTGAAACATTTGAAAGTGACACATTTAAAATCAAGTTAAAGTGGGGTATGTTCAAAAATGTCAGAGGCGGTAGTGAACAGCAGAGGTAGGCCGGGGCAGAGATCCAGGGCCAGGGGTGTCACAGCAGGCATCGTAGGCCGGGGAAGAGTTCCAGGGCGGTGGGGAGAGGACTAGGCCTCAATCCAAGGGGATCCATTTGGTGACCAAGCAGCTGTGAAAATGAAAAGGCCCAAATGTCAAAGAATGACATTTCTGCTACTGAAAGTGAAACATTTGAAAGTGAAACATTTAAAATCAAGTTAACCCCTTCCCGCTCCTTGACGTACTATTACGTCATGGCAGCTCTATCGTTCGCGCTCCATGCCGTAATAGTACGTCTTGCAGTTAGAACAGCGGTGCGCGCGCCCGGCGCGTTCATGCGCTGTGATAGCTGCTGTTTCTGACAGCAGGCTATCACGGCATAATGGGACGGGACCATTTACTATGGTCCCGCCTCGCCGATCGCCGCTATTGGCTAGTCAGTGAGTAACTAGCCAATAGCAGCGATCGGTCTCATTCAGCACAGCAGTGCTCGAGCCCGGCGTTCCTGAGCTGTGATAGCTGCTGTTTCTGACAGCATGCTATCACAGCATAATGGGCCGGGACCATTTACTATGGTCCCGCCTCGCCGATCGCCGCTATTGGCTAGTCAGTGAGTAACTAGCCAATAGCAGCGATCATTCTCGTCACTTCCTCTCTCTGACCTCACATCCTGCTGCAACCGCCCTGAACGCCCTGTTGGAGTTAGCGAGGCGTTGAGATCGGTTGTGAGCAGAGAGTCAGAGAGAAAAGAAGTGAAAAGAAGTGAAAAAAAGTTTCTAAAACAACGTTTTTTTTTGCTTCCCACCACCCCATCCACTACCCACTCCTGTTCCCTTCCTCTTTGAGTTCTACCCACGTTTTTTTGGTCAGTGATCTCCTATCACTGACCACTTTTCAGTCTTCAGGACCACATTTCTTGGTCCCTGGGGATTTTTTTTTCATTTTTTTCTATATAAAACATAAAACAAAAAAAAAAATATAAAAAGAAAAAAAAGAAACAAAAAAAATAGTTAGTTTAGCCAATTTTGAAAATTTAACTGGTTAGTTTAGTATTAGCCCCTTCCCGCTCCTTGACGTACTATTACGTCATGGCAGCTCTATCGTTCGCGCTCCATGCCGTAATAGTACGTCTTGCAGTTAGAACAGCGGTGCGCGCGCCCGGCGCGTTCATGCGCTGTGATAGCTGCTGTTTCTGACAGCAGGCTATCACGGCATAATGGGACGGGACCATTTACTATGGTCCCGCCTCGCCGATCGCCGCTATTGGCTAGTCAGTGAGTAACTAGCCAATAGCAGCGATCGGTCTCATTCAGCACAGCAGTGCTCGAGCCCGGCGTTCCTGAGCTGTGATAGCTGCTGTTTCTGACAGCATGCTATCACAGCATAATGGGCCGGGACCATTTACTATGGTCCCGCCTCGCCGATCGCCGCTATTGGCTAGTCAGTGAGTAACTAGCCAATAGCAGCGATCATTCTCGTCACTTCCTCTCTCTGACCTCACATCCTGCTGCAACCGCCCTGAACGCCCTGTTGGAGTTAGCGAGGCGTTGAGATCGGTTGTGAGCAGAGAGTCAGAGAGAAAAGAAGTGAAAAGAAGTGAAAAAAAGTTTCTAAAACAACGTTTTTTTTGCTTCCCACCACCCCATCCACTACCCACTCCTGTTCCCTTCCTCTTTGAGTTCTACCCACGTTTT
>NW_027462863.1:0-21820 GCF_050947455.1 Rhinoderma darwinii
GCATTATGTCCCTGTTCCCTCACATTACCGGCATTATGTCCCTGTTCCTTCATATTACCGGCATTATGTCTCTATTCCTTCATATTACCGGCATTATGTCCCTGTTCATTCATCTTACAGCCATTATGTCCCTGTTCCTTCATATTACAGGCATTATTTCCCTGTTCCTTCATATTACCGGCATTATGTCCCTGTTCCTTCTTATTACAGGCATTATGTCCCTGTTCCTTCATATTACCGGCATTATGTCCCTATTCCTTCATAATACCGGCATTATGTCCCTGTTCCCTCATCTTACAGGCATTATTTCCCTGTTCCTTCATATTACCGGCATTATGTCCCCGCTCCCTCATCTTACAGGCATTACCTCCCTATTCCTTCATATTACCGGCATTATGTCCCTGTTCCTTCATCTTACAGGCATTATGTCCCTGTTCCTTTATATTACAGGCATTTTGTACCTATTCCTTCATATTACCGGCATTATGTCCCTGTTCCCTCATCTTACAGGCATTATGTCCCTGTTCCTTCATGTTACCGGCATTATGTCCCTGCTCCCTCATCTTACCGGCATTACGTCCCTATTCCTTCATATTAATGGGATTATGTCCCTGTTCCTTCATCTTGCAGGCATTATGTCCCTGTTCCTTTATATTACAGGCATTTTGTACCTGTTCCTTCTTATTACAGGCATTATGTCCCTGTTCCTTCATATTACCGGCATTATGTCCCTGTTCCCTCATCTTACAGGCATTAGGTCCCTGTTCCTATATATTACCGGCATTATGTCCCTGTTCCTTCATCTTACAGCCATTATGTCCCTGTTCCTTCATCTTACAGGCATTATGTCCCTGTTCCTTAATATTACAGGCATTTTGTACCTGTTCCTTCTTATTACAGGCATTATGTCCCTGTTCCTTCATATTACAGGCATTATGTCCCTGTTTCCTCATCTTACAGGCATTATGTCCCTATTCCTTCATATTACCGGCATTATGTCCCTGTTCCTTCATCTTACAGGCATTATGTCCCTGTTCCTTTATATTACAGGCATTTTGTACCTATTCCTTCATATTACAGGCATTATGTCCCTGTTCCTTCATATTACAGGCATTATGTCCCTGTTTCCTCATCTTACAGGCATTATGTCCCTATTCCTTCATATTACCGTCATTATGTCCCTGTTCCTTCATCTTACAGGCATTATGTCCCTGTTCCTTTATATTACAGGCATTTTGTACCTATTCCTTCATATTACCGGCATTATGTCCCTGTTCCTTCATATTACCGGAATCATGTCCCTGTTCCTTCATCTTACAGGAATTTTGTCCCTGTTCTTTCATATTACCGGCATTATGTCCCTGTTCCCTCATCTTACAGGCATTTTGTACCTGTTCCTTCTTATTACCGGCATTATGTCCCTGTTCCTTCATCTTACTGGCATTATGTCCCTATTCCTTCATATTACCAGCATTATGTCCCTGTTCATTCATCTTACAGCCATTATGTCCCTGTTCCTTCATATTACAGGCATTATTTCCTTGTTCCTTCATATTACCGGCATTATGTCCCTGTTCCTTCTAACTACAGGCATTATGTCCCTGTTCCTTCATATTACCGGCATTATATCCCTGTTCCTTCATATTACCGGCATTATGTCCCTATTCCTTCATCTTACAGGCATTATGTCCCAGTTCCTTCATCTTACAGGCATTATGTCCCTGTTCCCTCATCTTACAGGCATTATGTCCCTGTTCCTTCATCTTACAGGCATTATGTCCCTGTTCCTTCATCTTACAGGCATTATGTCTCTGTTCCTTAATATTACAGGCATTTTGTACCTGTTCCTTCTTATTACAGGCTTTATGTCCCTATTCCTTCATATTACCGGCATTTTGTCCCTGTTCCTTCTTATTACAGGCATTATGTCCCTGTTCCTTCATATTACCGGCATTATGTCCCTATTCCTTCATCTTACAGGCATTATGTCCCAGTTCCTTCATCTTACAGGCATTATGTCCCTATTCCTTCATATTACAGGCATTATGTCCCTGTTCCTTCTTATTACAGGCATTATGTCCCTGTTCCTTCTTATTACAGGCATTATGGCCCTGTTCCTTCTTATTACAGGCATTATTTCCCTGTTCCTTCTTATTACCGGCATTATGTCCCTGTTCCCTCATCTTACAGGCATCATGTCCCTGTTTCTTCATATAACAGGCATTATGTCCCTATTCCTTCATATTAGCGGCATTATGTCCCTGTTCCTTCATCTTACAGGCATTATGTCCCTGTTCCTTTATATTACAGGCATTTCGTACCTATTCCTTCATATTACCGGCATTATGTCCCTGTTCCCTCATCTTACAGGCATTATGTCCCTGTTCCTTCATATTACCGGCATTATGTCCCTGCTCCCTCATCTTACCGGCATTACGTCCCTATTCCTTCATATTACCGGCATTATGTCCCTGTTCCTTCATCTTACAGGCATTATGTCCCTGTTCCTTCATATTACCGGCATTATGTCCCTGCTCCCTCATCTTACCGGCATTACGTCCCTATTCCTTCATATTACTGGGATTATGTCCCTGTTCCTTCATCTTGCAGGCATTATGTCCCTGTTCCTTCATATTACAGGCATTTTATACCTGTTCCTTCATATTACCGGCATTATGTCCCTGTTCCTTCATCTTACAGGCATTATGTCCCTGTTCCTTCATATTACCGGCATCATGTCCCTGTTCCTTCATCTTACAGGAATTTTGTCCCTGTTCGTTCATATTACCGGCATTATGTCCCTGTTCCCTCATCTTACAGGCATTTTGTACCTGTTCCTTCTTATTACCGGCATTATGTCCCTGTTCCTTCATCTTACCGGCATTATGTCCCTGTTCCTTCATCTTACAGGCATTATGTCCCTATTCCTTCATATTACCAGCATTATGTCCCTGTTCATTCATCTTACAGCCATTATGTCCCTGTTCCTTCATATTACCGGCATTATTTCCCTGTTCCTTCATATTACCGGCATTATGTCCCTGTTCCTTCTTATTACCGGCATTATGTCCCTGTTCCTTCATATTACCGGCATTATGTCCCTGTTCCTTCATATTACCGGCATTATGTCCCTCTTCCTTCATCTTACAGGCATTATGTCCCTGTTCCTTCTTATTACAGGCATTTTGTAACTGTTCCTTCTTATTACAGGCATTATGTCCCTGTTCCTTCATCTTACATGCATTATGTCCCTGTTCCTTCATCTTACAGGCATTATGTCCCTGTTCCTTCTTATTACAGGCATTATGTCCCTGTTCCTTCTTATTACAGGCATTATGTCCCTGTTCCCTCACATTACCGGCATTATGTCCCTGTTCCTTCATATTACCGGCATTATGTCTCTATTCCTTCATATTACCGGCATTATGTCCCTGTTCATTCATCTTACAGCCATTATGTCCCTGTTCCTTCATATTACAGGCATTATTTCCCTGTTCCTTCATATTACCGGCATTATGTCCCTGTTCCTTCTTATTACAGGCATTATGTCCCTGTTCCTTCATATTACCGGCATTATGTCCCTATTCCTTCATAATACCGGCATTATGTCCCTGTTCCCTCATCTTACAGGCATTATTTCCCTGTTCCTTCATATTACCGGCATTATGTCCCCGCTCCCTCATCTTACAGGCATTACCTCCCTATTCCTTCATATTACCGGCATTATGTCCCTGTTCCTTCATCTTACAGGCATTATGTCCCTGTTCCTTTATATTACAGGCATTTTGTACCTATTCCTTCATATTACCGGCATTATGTCCCTGTTCCCTCATCTTACAGGCATTATGTCCCTGTTCCTTCATGTTACCGGCATTATGTCCCTGCTCCCTCATCTTACCGGCATTACGTCCCTATTCCTTCATATTAATGGGATTATGTCCCTGTTCCTTCATCTTGCAGGCATTATGTCCCTGTTCCTTTATATTACAGGCATTTTGTACCTGTTCCTTCTTATTACAGGCATTATGTCCCTGTTCCTTCATATTACCGGCATTATGTCCCTGTTCCCTCATCTTACAGGCATTAGGTCCCTGTTCCTATATATTACCGGCATTATGTCCCTGTTCCTTCATCTTACAGCCATTATGTCCCTGTTCCTTCATCTTACAGGCATTATGTCCCTGTTCCTTAATATTACAGGCATTTTGTACCTGTTCCTTCTTATTACAGGCATTATGTCCCTGTTCCTTCATATTACAGGCATTATGTCCCTGTTTCCTCATCTTACAGGCATTATGTCCCTATTCCTTCATATTACCGGCATTATGTCCCTGTTCCTTCATCTTACAGGCATTATGTCCCTGTTCCTTTATATTACAGGCATTTTGTACCTATTCCTTCATATTACAGGCATTATGTCCCTGTTCCTTCATATTACAGGCATTATGTCCCTGTTTCCTCATCTTACAGGCATTATGTCCCTATTCCTTCATATTACCGTCATTATGTCCCTGTTCCTTCATCTTACAGGCATTATGTCCCTGTTCCTTTATATTACAGGCATTTTGTACCTATTCCTTCATATTACCGGCATTATGTCCCTGTTCCTTCATATTACCGGAATCATGTCCCTGTTCCTTCATCTTACAGGAATTTTGTCCCTGTTCTTTCATATTACCGGCATTATGTCCCTGTTCCCTCATCTTACAGGCATTTTGTACCTGTTCCTTCTTATTACCGGCATTATGTCCCTGTTCCTTCATCTTACTGGCATTATGTCCCTATTCCTTCATATTACCAGCATTATGTCCCTGTTCATTCATCTTACAGCCATTATGTCCCTGTTCCTTCATATTACAGGCATTATTTCCTTGTTCCTTCATATTACCGGCATTATGTCCCTGTTCCTTCTAACTACAGGCATTATGTCCCTGTTCCTTCATATTACCGGCATTATATCCCTGTTCCTTCATATTACCGGCATTATGTCCCTATTCCTTCATCTTACAGGCATTATGTCCCAGTTCCTTCATCTTACAGGCATTATGTCCCTGTTCCCTCATCTTACAGGCATTATGTCCCTGTTCCTTCATCTTACAGGCATTATGTCCCTGTTCCTTCATCTTACAGGCATTATGTCTCTGTTCCTTAATATTACAGGCATTTTGTACCTGTTCCTTCTTATTACAGGCTTTATGTCCCTATTCCTTCATATTACCGGCATTTTGTCCCTGTTCCTTCTTATTACAGGCATTATGTCCCTGTTCCTTCATATTACCGGCATTATGTCCCTATTCCTTCATCTTACAGGCATTATGTCCCAGTTCCTTCATCTTACAGGCATTATGTCCCTATTCCTTCATATTACAGGCATTATGTCCCTGTTCCTTCTTATTACAGGCATTATGTCCCTGTTCCTTCTTATTACAGGCATTATGGCCCTGTTCCTTCTTATTACAGGCATTATTTCCCTGTTCCTTCTTATTACCGGCATTATGTCCCTGTTCCCTCATCTTACAGGCATCATGTCCCTGTTTCTTCATATAACAGGCATTATGTCCCTATTCCTTCATATTAGCGGCATTATGTCCCTGTTCCTTCATCTTACAGGCATTATGTCCCTGTTCCTTTATATTACAGGCATTTCGTACCTATTCCTTCATATTACCGGCATTATGTCCCTGTTCCCTCATCTTACAGGCATTATGTCCCTGTTCCTTCATATTACCGGCATTATGTCCCTGCTCCCTCATCTTACCGGCATTACGTCCCTATTCCTTCATATTACCGGCATTATGTCCCTGTTCCTTCATCTTACAGGCATTATGTCCCTGTTCCTTCATATTACCGGCATTATGTCCCTGCTCCCTCATCTTACCGGCATTACGTCCCTATTCCTTCATATTACTGGGATTATGTCCCTGTTCCTTCATCTTGCAGGCATTATGTCCCTGTTCCTTCATATTACAGGCATTTTATACCTGTTCCTTCATATTACCGGCATTATGTCCCTGTTCCTTCATATTACCGGCATTATGTCCCTGTTCCCTCATCTTACAGGCATTATGTCCCTGTTCCTTCATATTTCCGGCATTATGTCCTTGCTCCCTCATCTTACCGGCATTACGTCCCTATTCCTTCATATTACCGGCATTATGTCCCTGCTCCTTCATCTTACAGGCATTATGTCCCTGTTCCTTAATATTACAGGCATTTTGTACCTGTTCCTTCTTATTACAGGCTTGATGTCCCTATTCCTTCATATTACCGGCATTTTGTCCCTGTTCCTTCTTATTACAGGCATTATGTCCCTGTTCCTTCATATTACAGGCATTATTACCCTGTTTGCTCATCATACAGCCATTATGTCCCTGTTCCTTCATATTACAGGCATTATGTCCCTATTCCTTCATATTACCGGCATTATGTCCCTGTTCCTTCATCTTACAGGAATTTTGTCCCTGTTCGTTCATATTACCGTCATTATGTCCCTCTTCCCTCATCTTACAGGCATTTTGTACCTGTTCCTTCTTATTACCGGCATTATGTCTCTGTTCCTTCATCTTACAGGCATTATGTCCCTATTCCTTCATATTACCGGCATTATGTCCCTGTTCCTTCTTATTACAGGCATTATGTCCCTGTTCCTTCTTATTACAGGCATTATGTCCCTGTAACTGGGATTATGTCCCTGTTCCTTCATCTTGCAGGCATTATGTCCCTGTTCCTTTATATTACAGGCATTTTGTACCTGTTCCTTCTTATTACAGGCATTATGTCCCTGTTCCTTCATATTACCGGCATTATGTCCCTGTTCCCTCATCTTACAGGCATTATGTCCCTGTTCCTTCATATTACCGGCATTATGTCCCTGTTCCTTCATCTTACAGGCATTATGTCCCTGTTCCTTCATATTACCGGCATCATGTCCCTGTTCCTTCATCTTACAGGAATTTTGTCCCTGTTCGTTCATATTACCGGCATTATGTCCCTGTTCCCTCATCTTACAGGCATTTTGTACCTGTTCCTTCTTATTACCGGCATTATGTCCCTGTTCCTTCATCTTACCGGCATTATGTCCCTGTTCCTTCATCTTACAGGCATTATGTCCCTATTCCTTCATATTACCAGCATTATGTCCCTGTTCATTCATCTTACAGCCATTATGTCCCTGTTCCTTCATATTACCGGCATTATTTCCCTGTTCCTTCATATTACCGGCATTATGTCCCTGTTCCTTCTTATTACCGGCATTATGTCCCTGTTCCTTCATATTACCGGCATTATGTCCCTGTTCCTTCATATTACCGGCATTATGTCCCTCTTCCTTCATCTTACAGGCATTATGTCCCTGTTCCTTCTTATTACAGGCATTTTGTAACTGTTCCTTCTTATTACAGGCATTATGTCCCTGTTCCTTCATCTTACATGCATTATGTCCCTGTTCCTTCATCTTACAGGCATTATGTCCCTGTTCCTTCTTATTACAGGCATTATGTCCCTGTTCCTTCTTATTACAGGCATTATGTCCCTGTTCCCTCACATTACCGGCATTATGTCCCTGTTCCTTCATATTACCGGCATTATGTCTCTATTCCTTCATATTACCGGCATTATGTCCCTGTTCATTCATCTTACAGCCATTATGTCCCTGTTCCTTCATATTACAGGCATTATTTCCCTGTTCCTTCATATTACCGGCATTATGTCCCTGTTCCTTCTTATTACAGGCATTATGTCCCTGTTCCTTCATATTACCGGCATTATGTCCCTGTTCCTTCATATTACCGGCATTATGTCCCTATTCCTTCATCTTACAGGCATTATGTCCCTGTTCCTTCATCTTACAGGCATTATGTCCCTATTCCTTCATCTTACAGGCATTATGTCCCTATTCCTTCTTATTACAGGCATTATGTCCCTGTTCCTTCATATTACAGGCATTATGTCCCTGTTCCTTCTTATTACAGGCATTATGTCCCTGTTCCTTCTTATTACAGGCATTATTTCCCTGTTCCTTCTTATTACCGGCATTGTGTCCCTATTCCTTCATATTACCGGCATTTTGTCCCTGTTCCTTCATCTTACAGGCATTATGTCCCTGTGCCTTTATATTACAGGCATTTTGTACCTGTTCCTTCTTATTACAGGCTTTATGTCCCTATTCCTTCATATTACCAGCATTTTGTCCCTGTTCCTTCTTATTACAGGCATTATGTCCCTGTTCCTTCATATTACCGGCATTATGTCCCTATTCCTTCATCTTACAGGCATTATGTCCCAGTTCCTTCATCTTACAGGCATTATGTCCCTATTCCTTCATATTACAGGCATTATGTCCCTGTTCCTTCTTATTACAGGCATTATGTCCCTGTTCCCTCACATTACCGGCATTATGTCCCTGTTCCTTCATATTACCGGCATTATGTCTCTATTCCTTCATATTACCCCATTATGTCCCTGTTCATTCATCTTACAGCCATTATGTCCCTGTTCCTTCATATTACAGGCATTATTTCCCTGTTCCTTCATATTACCGGCATTATGTCCCTGTTCCTTCTTATTACAGGCATTATGTCCCTGTTCCTTCATATTACCGGCATTATGTCCCTATTCCTTCATCTTACAGGCATTATGTCCCTGTTCCTTCATCTTACAGGCATTATGTCCCTATTCCTTCATCTTACAGGCATTATGTCCCTATTCCTTCTTATTACAGGCATTATGTCCCTGTTCCTTCATATTACAGGCATTATGTCCCTGTTCCTTCTTATTACAGGCATTATGTCCCTGTTCCTTCTTATTACAGGCATTATTTCCCTGTTCCTTCTTATTACCGGCATTGTGTCCCTATTCCTTCATATTACCAGCATTTTGTCCCTGTTCCTTCATCTTACAGGCATTATGTCCCTGTTCCTTTATATTACAGGCATTTTGTACCTGTTCCTTCTTATTACAGGCATTATGTCCCTGTTCCTTCATATTACCGGCATTATGTCCCTATTCCTTCATCTTACAGGCATTATGTCCCAGTTCCTTCATCTTACAGGCATTATGTCCCTATTCCTTCATATTACCAGAATTTTGTCCCTGTTCCTTCATCTTACAGGCATTATGTCCCTGTTCCTTCATCTTACAGGCATTATGTACCTGTTCCTTCTTATTACAGGCATTATGTCCCTGTTCCTTCATATTACCGGCATTATGTCCCAGTTCCTTCATCTTACAGGCATTATGTCCCTATTCCTTCATATTACAGGCATTATGTCCCTGTTCCTTCTTATTACAGGCATTATGTCCCTGTTCCTTCTTATTACAGACATTATGGCCCTGTTCCTTCTTATTACAGGCATTATTTCCCTGTTCCTTCTTATTACCGGCATTATGTCCCTGTTCCCTTATCTTACAGGCATCATGTCCCTGTTTCTTCATATAACAGGCATTATGTCCCTATTCCTTCATATTAGCGGCATTATGTCCCTGTTCCTTCATCTTACAGACATTATGTCCCTGTTCCTTTATATTACAGGCATTTCGTACCTATTCCTTCATATTACCGGCATTATGTCCCTGTTCCCTCATCTTACAGGCATTATGTCCCTGTTCCTTCATATTACCGGCATTATGTCCCTGCTCCCTCATCTTACCGGCATTACGTCCCTATTCCTTCATATTACCGGCATTATGTCCCTGTTCCTTCATCTTACAGGCATTATGTCCCTGTTCCTTCATATAACCGGCATTATGTCCCTGCTCCCTCATCTTACCGGCATTACGTCCCTATTCCTTCATATTACTGGGATTATGTCCCTGTTCCTTCATCTTGCAGGCATTATGTCCCTGTTCCTTCATATTACAGGCATTTTGTACCTGTTCCTTCTTATTACTGGCATTATGTCCTTGTTCCTTCATATTACCGGCATTATGTCCCTGTTCCTTCATATTACCGGCATTATGTCCCTGTTCCCTTATCTTACAGGCATTATGTCCCTGTTCCTTCATATTTCCGGCATTATGTCCTTGCTCCCTCATCTTACCGGCATTACGTCCCTATTCCTTCATCTTACCGGCATTATGTCCCTGCTCCTTCATCTTACAGGCATTATGTCCCTGTTCCTTAATATTACAGGAATTTTGTACCTGTTCCTTCTTATTACAGGCTTTATGTCCCTATTCCTTCATATTACCGGCATTTTGTCCCTGTTCCTTCTTATTACAGGCATTATGTCCCTGTTCCTTCATATTACAGGCATTATGTCCCTGTTTCCTCATCTTACAGGCATTATGTCCCTATTCCTTCATATTACCGGCATTATGTCCCTGTTCCTTCATCTTACAGGAATTATGTCCCTGTTCCTTTATATTACAGGCATTTTGTACCTATTCCTTCATATTACCGGCATTATGTCCCTGTTCCTTCATATTACCGGCATCATGGCCCTGTTCCTTCATCTTACAGGAATTTTGTCCCTGTTCTTTCATATTACCGGCATTATGTCCCTGTTCCTTCTTATTACAGGCATTATGTCCCTGTTCCTTCTTATTACAGGCATTATGTCCCTGTTCCTTCATATTACCGGTATTATGTCCCTGTTCCTTCATATTACCGGCATTATGTCCCTATTCCTTCATCTTACAGGCATTATGTCCCTGTTCCTTCATCTTACAGGCATTATGTCCCTATTCCTTCATATTACAGGCATTATGTCCCTGTTCCCTCATCTTACAGGCATCATGTCCCTGTTTCTTCATATAACAGGCATTATGTCCCTATTCCTTCATATTACCGGCATTATGTCCCTGTTCCCTCATCTTACAGGCATCATGTCCCTGTTCCTTCATATTACCGGCATTATGTCCCCGCTCCCTCATCTTACAGGCATTACCTCCCTATTCCTTCATATTACCGGCATTATGTCCCTGTTCCTTCATCTTACAGGCATTATGTCCCTGTTCCTTTATATTACAGGCATTTTGTACCTATTCCTTCATATTACCGGCATTATGTCCCTGTTCCCTCATCTTACAGGCATTATGTCCCTGTTCCTTCATATTACCGGCATTATGTCCCTGCTCCCTTATCTTACCGACATTACGTCCCTATTCCTACATATTAATGGGATTATGTCCCAGTTCCTTCATCTTGCAGGCATTATGTCCCTGTTCCTTTATATTACAGGCATTTTGTACCTGTTCCTTCTTATTACAGGCATTATGTCCCTGCTCCTTCATATTACCGGCATTATGTCCCTGTTCCCTCATCTTACAGGCATTATGTCCCTGTTCCTTCATCTTACAGCCATTATGTCCCTGTTCCTTCATCTTACAGGCATTATGTCCCTGTTCCTTAATATTACAGGCATTTTATACCTGTTCCTTCTTATTACAGGCATTATGTCCCTGTTCCTTCATATTACAGGCATTATGTCCCTGTTTCCTCATCTTACAGGCATTATGTCCCTATTCCTTCATATTACCGGCATTATGTCCCTGTTCCTTCATCTTACAGGCATTATGTCCCTGTTCCTTTATATTACAGGCATTTTGTACCTATTCCTTCATATTACCGGCATTATGTCCCTGTTCCTTCATATTACCGGCATTATGTCCCTGTTCCTTCATCTTACAGGCATTATGTCCCTGTTCCTTTATATTACAGGCATTTTGTACCTATTCCTTCATATTACCGGCATTATGTCCCTGTTCCTTCATATTACCGGCATCATGTCCCTGTTCCTTCATCTTACAGGAATTTTGTCCCTGTTCTTTCATATTACCGGCATTATGTCCCTGTTCCCTCATCTTACAGGCATTTTGTACCTGTTCCTTCTTATTACCGGCATTATGTCCCTGTTCCTTCATCTTACTGGCATTATGTCCCTATTCCTTCATATTACCAGCATTATGGCCCTGTTCATTCATCTTACAGCCATTATGTCCCTGTTCCTTCATCTTACAGGCATTATGTCCCTATTCCTTCATATTACAAGCATTACGTCCCTGTTCCCTCATCTTACAGGCATCATGTCCCTGTTTCTTCATATAACAGGCATTATGTCCCTATTCCTTCATAATACAGGCATTATGTCCCTGTTCCCTCATCTTACAGGCATTATTTCCCTGTTCCTTCATATTACCGGCATTATGTCCCCGCTCCCTCATCTTACAGGCATTACCTCCCTATTCCTTCATATTACCGGCATTATGTCCCTGTTCCTTCATCTTACAGGCATTATGTCCCTGTTCCTTTATATTACAGGCATTTTGTACCTATTCCTTCATATTACCGGCATTATGTCCCTGTTCCCTCATCTTACAGGCATTATGTCCCTGTTCCTTCATGTTACCGGCATTATGTCCCTGCTCCCTCATCTTACCGGCATTACGTCCCTATTCCTTCATATTACAGGCATTATGTCCCTGTTTCCTCATCTTACAGGCATTATGTCCCTATTCCTTCATATTACCGCCATTATGTCCCTGTTCCTTCATCTTACAGGCATTATGTCCCTGTTCCTTTATATTACAGGCATTTTGTACCTATTCCTTCATATTACCGGCATTATGTCCCTGTTCCTTCATATTACCGGCATTATGTCCCTGTTCCTTCATCTTACAGGCATTATGTCCCTGTTCCTTTATATTACAGGCATTTTGTACCTATTCATTCATATTACCGGCATTATGTCCCTGTTCCTTCATATTACCGGCATCATGTCCCTGTTCCTTCATCTTACAGGAATTTTGTCCCTGTTCTTTCATATTACCGGCATTATGTCCCTGTTCCCTCATCTTACAGGCATTTTGTACCTGTTCCTTCTTATTACCGGCATTATGTCCCTGTTCCTTCATCTTACTGGCATTATGTCCCTATTCCTTCATATTACCAGCATTATGGCCCTGTTCATTCATCTTACAGCCATTATGTCCCTGTTCCTTCATCTTACAGGCATTATGTCCCTATTCCTTCATATTACAGGCATTATGTCCCTGTTCCCTCATCTTACAGGCATCATGTCCCTGTTTCTTCATATAACAGGCATTATGTCCCTATTCCTTCATATTACCGGCATTATGTCCCTGTTCCCTCATCTTACAGGCATTATGTCCCTGTTTCTTCATATAACAGGCATTATGTCCCTATTCCTTCATATTACCGGCATTATGTCCCTGTTCCCTCATCTTACAGGCATTATGTCCCTGTTCCTTCATATTACCGGCATTATGTCCCCGCTCCCTCATCTTACTGGCATTACCTCCCTATTCCTTCATATTACCGGCATTATGTCCCTGTTCCTTCATCTTACAGGCATTATGTCCCTGTTCCTTTATATTACAGGCATTTTGTACCTATTCCTTCATATTACCGGCATTATGTCCCTGTTCCCTCATCTTACAGGCATTATGTCCCTGTTGCTTCATATTACCGGCATTATGTCCCTGCTCCCTTATCTTACCGACATAACGTCCCTATTCCTACATATTAATGGGATTATGTCCCTGTTCCTTCATCTTGCAGGCATTATGTCCCTGTTCCTTTATATTACAGGCATTTTGTACCTGTTCCTTCTTATTACAGGCATTATGTCCCTGTTCCCTCATCTTACAGGCATTATGTCCCTGTTCCTTCATATTACCGGCATTATGTCCCTGTTCCTTCATCTTACAGCCATTATGTCCCTGTTCCTTCATCTTACAGGCATTATGTCCCTGTTCCTTAATATTACAGGCATTTTATACCTGTTCCTTCTTATTACAGGCATTATGTCCCTGTTCCTTCATATTACAGGCAATATGTCCCTGTTTCCTCATCTTACAGGCATTATGTCCCTATTCCTTCATATTACCGGCATTATGTCCCTGTTCCTTCATCTTACAGGCATTATGTCCCTGTTCCTTTATATTACAGGCATTTTGTACCTGTTCCTTCTTATTACTGGCATTATGTCCTTGTTCCTTCATATTACCGGCATTATGTCCCTGTTCCTTCATATTACCGGCATTATGTCCCTGTTCCCTTATCTTACAGGCATTATGTCCCTGTTCCTTCATATTTCCGGCATTATGTCCTTGCTCCCTCATCTTACCGGCATTACGTCCCTATTCCTTCATCTTACCGGCATTATGTCCCTGCTCCTTCATCTTACAGGCATTATGTCCCTGTTCCTTAATATTACAGGAATTTTGTACCTGTTCCTTCTTATTACAGGCTTTATGTCCCTATTCCTTCATATTACCGGCATTTTGTCCCTGTTCCTTCTTATTACAGGCATTATGTCCCTGTTCCTTCATATTACAGGCATTATGTCCCTGTTTCCTCATCTTACAGGCATTATGTCCCTATTCCTTCATATTACCGGCATTATGTCCCTGTTCCTTCATCTTACAGGAATTATGTCCCTGTTCCTTTATATTACAGGCATTTTGTACCTATTCCTTCATATTACCGGCATTATGTCCCTGTTCCTTCATATTACCGGCATCATGGCCCTGTTCCTTCATCTTACAGGAATTTTGTCCCTGTTCTTTCATATTACCGGCATTATGTCCCTGTTCCTTCTTATTACAGGCATTATGTCCCTGTTCCTTCTTATTACAGGCATTATGTCCCTGTTCCTTCATATTACCGGTATTATGTCCCTGTTCCTTCATATTACCGGCATTATGTCCCTATTCCTTCATCTTACAGGCATTATGTCCCTGTTCCTTCATCTTACAGGCATTATGTCCCTATTCCTTCATATTACAGGCATTATGTCCCTGTTCCCTCATCTTACAGGCATCATGTCCCTGTTTCTTCATATAACAGGCATTATGTCCCTATTCCTTCATATTACCGGCATTATGTCCCTGTTCCCTCATCTTACAGGCATTATGTCCCTGTTCCTTCATATTACCGGCATTATGTCCCCGCTCCCTCATCTTACAGGCATTACCTCCCTATTCCTTCATATTACCGCCATTATGTCCCTGTTCCTTTATCTTACAGGCATTATGTCCCTGTTCCTTTATATTACAGGCATTTTGTACCTATTCCTTCATATTACCGGCATTATGTCCCTGTTCCCTCATCTTACAGGCATTATGTCCCTGTTCCTTCATATTACCGGCATTATGTCCCTGCTCCCTTATCTTACCGACATTACGTCCCTATTCCTACATATTAATGGGATTATGTCCCTGTTCCTTCATCTTGCAGGCATTATGTCCCTGTTCCTTTATATTACAGGCATTTTGTACCTGTTCCTTCTTATTACAGGCATTATGTCCCTGTTCCTTCATATTACCGGCATTATGTCCCTGTTCCCTCATCTTACAGGCATTATGTCCCTGTTCCTTCATATTACCGGCATTATGTCCCTGTTCCTTCATCTTACAGCCATTATGTCCCTGTTCCTTCATCTTACAGGCATTATGTCCCTGTTCCTTAATATTACAGGCATTTTATACCTGTTCCTTCTTATTACAGGCATTATGTCCCTGTTCCTTCATATTACAGGCATTATGTCCCTGTTTCCTCATCTTACAGGCATTATGTCCCTATTCCTTCATATTACCGGCATTATGTCCCTGTTCCTTCATCTTACAGGCATTATGTCCCTGTTCCTTTATATTACAGGCATTTTGTACCTATTCCTTCATATTACCGGCATTATGTCCCTGTTCCTTCATATTACCGGCATTATGTCCCTGTTCCTTCATCTTACAGGCATTATGTCCCTGTTCCTTTATATTACAGGCATTTTGTACCTATTCCTTCATATTACCGGCATTATGTCCCTGTTCCTTCATATTACCGACATCATGTCCCTGTTCCTTCATCTTACAAGAATTTTGTCCCTGTTCTTTCATATTACCGGCATTATGTCCCTGTTCCCTCATCTTACAGGCATTTTGTACCTGTTCCTTCTTATTACCGGCATTATGTCCCTGTTCCTTCATCTTACTGGCATTATGTCCCTATTCCTTCATATTACCAGCATTATGGCCCTGTTCATTCATCTTACAGCCATTATGTCCCTGTTCCTTCATCTTACAGGCATTATGTCCCTATTCCTTCATATTAAAAGCATTACGTCCCTGTTCCCTCATCTTACAGGCATCATGTCCCTGTTTCTTCATATAACAGGCATTATGTCCCTATTCCTTCATAATACAGGCATTATGTCGCTGTTCCCTCATCTTACAGGCATTATTTCCCTGTTCCTTCATATTACCGGCATTATGTCCCCGCTCCCTCATCTTACAGGCATTACCTCCCTATTCCTTCATATTACCGGCATTATGTCCCTGTTCCTTCATCTTACAGGCATTATGTCCCTGTTCCTTTATATTACAGGCATTTTGTACCTATTCCTTCATATTACCGGCATTATGTCCCTGTTCCCTCATCTTACAGGCATTATGTCCCTGTTCCTTCATGTTACCAGCATTATGTCCCTGCTCCCTCATCTTACCGGCATTACGTCCCTATTCCTTCATATTACAGGCATTATGTCCCTGTTTCCTCATCTTACAGGCATTATGTCCCTATTCCTTCATATTACCGCCATTATGTCCCTGTTCCTTCATCTTACAGGCATTATGTCCCTGTTCCTTTATATTACAGGCATTTTGTACCTATTCCTTCATATTACCTGCATTATGTCCCTGTTCCTTCATATTACCGGCATTATGTCCCTGTTCCTTCATCTTACAGGCATTATGTCCCTGTTCCTTTATATTACAGGCATTTTGTACCTATTCATTCATATTACCGGCATTATGTCCCTGTTCCTTCATATTACCGGCATCATGTCCCTGTTCCTTCATCTTACAGGAATTTTGTCCCTGTTCTTTCATATTACCGGCATTATGTCCCTGTTCCCTCATCTTACAGGCATTTTGTACCTGTTCCTTCTTATTACCGGCATTATGTCCCTGTTCCTTCATCTTACCGGCATTATTTCCCTGTTCCTTCATATTACCGGCATTATGTCCCCGCTCCCTCATCTTACAGGCATTACCTCCCTATTCCTTCATATTACCGGCATTATGTCCCTGTTCCTTCATCTTACAGGCATTATGTCCCTGTTCCTTTATATTACAGGCATTTTGTACCTATTCCTTCATATTACCGGCATTATGTCCCTGTTCCCTCATCTTACAGGCATTATGTCCCTGTTCCTTCATGTTACCGGCATTATGTCCCTGCTCCCTCATCTTACCGGCATTACGTCCCTATTCCTTCATATTACAGGCATTATGTCCCTGTTTCCTCATCTTACAGGCATTATGTCCCTATTCCTTCATATTACCGCCATTATGTCCCTGTTCCTTCATCTTACAGGCATTATGTCCCTGTTCCTTTATATTACAGGCATTTTGTACCTATTCATTCATATTACCGGCATTATTTCCCTGTTCCTTCATATTACCGGCATCATGTCCCTGTTCCTTCATCTTACAGGAATTTTGTCCCTGTTCTTTCATATTACCGGCATTATGTCCCTGTTCCCTCATCTTACAGGCATTTTGTACCTGTTCCTTCTTATTACCGGCATTATGTCCCTGTTCCTTCATCTTACCGGCATTATGTCCCTATTCCTTCATATTACCAGCATTATGGCCCTGTTCATTCATCTTACAGCCATTATGTCCCTGTTCCCTCATCTTACAGGCATTATGTCCCTGTTCCTTCATCTTACAGGCATTATGTCCCTATTCCTTCATATTACAGGCATTATGTCCCTGTTCCCTCATCTTACAGGCATCATGTCCCTGTTTCTTCATATAACAGGCATTATGTCCCTATTCCTTCATATTACCGGCATTATGTCCCTGTTCCCTCATCTTACAGGCATTATGTCCCTGTTCCTTCATATTACCGGCATTATGTCCCCGCTCCCTCATCTTACAGGCATTACCTCCCTATTCCTTCATATTACCGGCATTATGTCCCTGTTCCTTCATCTTACAGGCATTATGTCCCTGTTCCTTTATATTACAGGCATTTTGTACCTATTCCTTCATATTACCGGCATTATGTCCCTGTTCCCTCATCTTACAGGCATTATGTCCCTGTTCCTTCATATTACCGGCATTATGTCCCTGCTCCCTTATCTTACCGACATTACGTCCCTATTCCTACATATTAATGGGATTATGTCCCTGTTCCTTCATCTTGCAGGCATTATGTCCCTGTTCCTTTATATTACAGGCATTATGTCCCTGTTCCTTCATATTACCGGCATTATGTCCCTGTTCCCTCATCTTACAGGCATTATGTCCCTGTTCCTTCATATTACCGGCATTATGTCCCTGTTCCTTCATCTTACAGCCATTATGTCCCTGTTCCTTCATCTTACAGGCATTATGTCCCTGTTCCTTAATATTACAGGCATTTTATACCTGTTCCTTCTTATTACAGGCATTATGTCCCTGTTCCTTCATATTACAGGCATTATGTCCCTGTTTCCTCATCTTACAGGCATTATGTCCCTATTCCTTCATATTACCGGCATTATGTCCCTGTTCCTTCATCTTACAGGCATTATGTCCCTGTTCCTTTATATTACAGGCATTTTGTACCTATTCCTTCATATTACCGGCATTATGTCCCTGTTCCTTCATATTACCGGCATTATGTCCCTGTTCCTTCATCTTACAGGCATTATGTCCCTGTTCCTTTATATTACAGGCATTTTGTACCTATTCCTTCATATTACCGGCATTATGTCCCTGTTCCTTCATATTACCGGCATCATGTCCCTGTTCCTTCATCTTACAGGAATTTTGTCCCTGTTCTTTCATATTACCGGCATTATGTCCCTGTTCCCTCATCTTACAGGCATTTTGTACCTGTTCCTTCTTATTACCGGCATTATGTCCCTGTTCCTTCATCTTACTGGCATTATGTCCCTATTCCTTCATATTACCAGCATTATGGCCCTGTTCATTAATCTTACAGCCATTATGTCCCTGTTCCTTCATCTTACAGGCATTATGTCCCTATTCCTTCATATTACAGGCATTACGTCCCTGTTCCCTCATCTTACAGGCATCATGTCCCTGTTTCTTCATATAACAGGCATTATGTCCCTATTCCTTCATAATACCGGCATTATGTCCCTGTTCCCTCATCTTACAGGCATTATTTCCCTGTTCCTTCATATTACCGGCATTATGTCCCCGCTCCCTCACCTTACAGGCATTACCTCCCTATTCCTTCATATTACCGGCATTATGTCCCTGTTCCTTCATCTTACAGGCATTATGTCCCTGTTCCTTTATATTACAGGCATTTTGTACCTATTCCTTCATATTACCGGCATTATGTCCCTGTTCCCTCATCTTACAGGCATTATGTCCCTGTTCCTTCATGTTACCGGCATTATGTCCCTGCTCCCTCATCTTACCGGCATTACGTCCCTATTCCTTCATATTACAGGCATTATGTCCCTGTTTCCTCATCTTACAGGCATTATGTCCCTGTTCCTTTATATTACAGGCATTTTGTACCTATTCCTTCATATTACCGGCATTATGTCCCTGTTCCTTCATATTACCGGCATCATGTCCCTGTTCCTTCATCTTACAAGAATTTTGTCCCTGTTCTTTCATATTACCGGCATTATGTCCCTGTTCCCTCATCTTACAGGCATTTTGTACCTGTTCCTTCTTATTACCGGCATTATGTCCCTGTTCCTTCATCTTACTGGCATTATGTCCCTATTCCTTCATATTACCAGCATTATGGCCCTGTTCATTCATCTTACAGCCATTATGTCCCTGTTCCTTCATCTTACAGGCATTATGTCCCTATTCCTTCATATTAAAAGCATTACGTCCCTGTTCCCTCATCTTACAGGCATCATGTCCCTGTTTCTTCATATAACAGGCATTATGTCCCTATTCCTTCATAATACAGGCATTATGTCCCTGTTCCCTCATCTTACAGGCATTATTTCCCTGTTCCTTCATATTACCGGCATTATGTCCCCGCTCCCTCATCTTACAGGCATTACCTCCCTATTCCTTCATATTACCGGCATTATGTCCCTGTTCCTTCATCTTACAGGCATTATGTCCCTGTTCCTTTATATTACAGGCATTTTGTACCTATTCCTTCATATTACCGGCATTATGTCCCTGTTCCCTCATCTTACAGGCATTATGTCCCTGTTCCTTCATGTTACCGGCATTATGTCCCTGCTCCCTCATCTTACCGGCATTACGTCCCTATTCCTTCATATTACAGGCATTATGTCCCTGTTTCCTCATCTTACAGGCATTATGTCCCTATTCCTTCATATTACCGCCATTATGTCCCTGTTCCTTCATCTTACAGGCATTATGTCCCTGTTCCTTTATATTACAGGCATTTTGTACCTATTCCTTCATATTACCTGCATTATGTCCCTGTTCCTTCATATTACCGGCATTATGTCCCTGTTCCTTCATCTTACAGGCATTATGTCCCTGTTCCTTTATATTACAGGCATTTTGTACCTATTCATTCATATTACCGGCATTATGTCCCTGTTCCTTCATATTACCGGCATCATGTCCCTGTTCCCTCATCTTACAGGCATTTTGTACCTGTTCCTTCTTATTACCGGCATTATGTCCCTGTTCCTTCATCTTACCGGCATTATGTCCCTATTCCTTCATATTACCAGCATTATGGCCCTGTTCATTCATCTTACAGCCATTATGTCCCTGTTCCCTCATCTTACAGGCATTATGTCCCTGTTCCTTCATCTTACAGGCATTATGTCCCTATTCCTTCATATTACAGGCATTATGTCCCTGTTCCCTCATCTTACAGGCATCATGTCCCTGTTTCTTCATATAACAGGCATTATGTCCCTATTCCTTCATATTACCGGCATTATGTCCCTGTTCCCTCATCTTACAGGCATTATGTCCCTGTTCCTTCATATTACCGGCATTATGTCCCCGCTCCCTCATCTTACAGGCATTACCTCCCTATTCCTTCATATTACCGGCATTATGTCCCTGTTCCTTCATCTTACAGGCATTATGTCCCTGTTCCTTTATATTACAGGCATTTTGTACCTATTCCTTCATATTACCGGCATTATGTCCCTGTTCCCTCATCTTACAGGCATTATGTCCCTGTTCCTTCATATTACCGGCATTATGTCCCTGCTCCCTTATCTTACCGACATTACGTCCCTATTCCTACATATTAATGGGATTATGTCCCTGTTCCTTCATCTTGCAGGCATTATGTCCCTGTTCCTTTATATTACAGGCATTATGTCCCTGTTCCTTCATATTACCGGCATTATGTCCCTGTTCCCTCATCTTACAGGCATTATGTCCCTGTTCCCTCATATTACCGGCATTATGTCCCTGTTTCTTCATCTTACAGCCATTATGTCCCTGTTCCTTCATCTTACAGGCATTATGTCCCTGTTCCTTAATATTACAGGCATTTTATACCTGTTCCTTCTTATTACAGGCATTATGTCCCTGTTCCTTCATATTACAGGCATTATGTCCCTGTTTCCTCATCTTACAGGCATTATGTCCCTATTCCTTCATATTACCGGCATTATGTCCCTGTTCCTTCATCTTACAGGCATTATGTCCCTGTTCCTTTATATTACAGGCATTTTGTACCTATTCCTTCATATTACCGGCATTATGTCCCTGTTCCTTCATATTACCGGCATTATGTCCCTGTTCCTTCATCTTACAGCCATTATGTCCCTGTTCCTTTATATTACAGGCATTTTGTACCTATTCCTTCATATTACCGGCATTATGTCCCTGTTCCTTCATATTACCGGCATCATGTCCCTGTTCCTTC